>NW_010555432.1:63635-64997 GCF_000687285.1 Phaethon lepturus | reverse complement strand
GTTTTTGGGGGGGGAAGAGCGGTCACCAGATCCTGCCGAGACTGAGCTGGACTGATAGCAGGCAGCTTTGCTTCTTGTGTCCTCTCCTCCTCACCAGTCGTCTTTTTCTTTTCCCCCTTCCGTACGTGATTTTTGTTGCCTTTATCCGTCGCCTGTAGAAAGTCTTAAGAATATTTGAAAAGTTACTGCTTTTACTCTTGGTATAGTAAAGGCTGTATTCCCTGTACTCTAAGCAATAATTTTTTTAAATTGCCTCAATCTGGGGCATGATGGGATTTTTTTTATGTTGCAGTTTGATCTTTGGCTGTATTCTTATGCAGTGGGAGTGTAAAAAATTTTAGTCTGGCATTGATATCAGTGTCAGGAGGATTTTGCCTGCAGCCTACTTTGGAGGTGAAAGAGAAGGAATCTTACCAAGACAGTAATTCAGAATAAAGCAGGGAAGAAAAGTACATTTCTGCTGTCTTTATTGTTAGAATCCAAATGACTTTCTTCATCATGGTGCTACTAAGGGCCGAGCAAGTCTAATTATTGCCTTTTTTTGCTGCTGTGTGAATGTGAGAGGATAAAACCTGATACCTTTGAGTGGCTGCATCTCTGGTGTGTTGCTAACTTTGGAGAGACACTATATTGTCTAGCAAGAGAAGGTCTGCCCGTTCATTTTGAGCTTTTGTCACATCCCTTCCATGGAGATGCTATTGCGTATGAAAGTCTGGTTGATAGGGTGGCAAAGATCAGGAGGGTAATAGCTTTGATGGTATCCCCTGAAGCAAATGAAAATTTTTCTAAAAGATTCTGTTCTATTTGATACCAAGAGTCTGGTAGTACTCCAGGGATTCTTCTCTCGGCTATTGAGCTTATTGCTATTACAGAAATTAATGTTTGCGTGTGTGTTTTGTTTTTTTAATAGGATGATCTCCGATAAGAACGGAAAATAACTGCTTCTTCCTTCTTTCTCTCTCTCACTCTGTTTCAGGGATCCTCAATGCATTTGCTTGCCATTTTTTAAGGAGACTTTACTAAAAGCTTCTGGATTGTGTTTCTGAGTGGACACAAGATTTTTGTATTCAAAATGCTCATAAAGGAATATCGTATTCCTCTTCGGATGAGTGTGGAAGAATATCGAATTGCGCAGCTGTACATGATACAGGTCAGTAATGTTTCAGCCCACGCGGATGGGTGCAGACTAACACCGAGCTTCGTGTGGAAGAGTGGAGTGTTGCTGCAGGATTAGATGTTTTAAGTTTGAGGTTTGCTGTATGCTTATAAAGGAGCAGGGGGGGAAAGGAATACAAACCTTTAGTTTATGACTTGCCTCCCCTCGTCCTTAAATTGGAGAACCTCTCTTTGACCTACCTAGGG
>NW_010555432.1:0-63622 GCF_000687285.1 Phaethon lepturus | reverse complement strand
GAAAGAACAGCTCATGTATATGCTATTGCTACAGAAAGAAGCACTGAGCCTAAGTGTGTGGGTACCTGCCTGGAAGTGATCAAGCTGTAGGGCTTAAGCAGCCATTGCTTCCCAGTTGGGCTGTGGTTACTGGTCATGCCAGTTCCAGCTGCAAACCGGAGGCTCATGCTCTTTTGTTGGGAAGAAATGGCGTAGTATAGGTTTGAGAAGGTAAACCAAAGGCGTAACTTTGAATTTAGGGAGGAGGGAGGGAAATCTAGGAATCTAGATGTAATATTTCTGGCTTATGTACCACTATGAAACAGATACTAATCAGTTTAGACATAAAACTTAGATTATTTTTAATAGGCTTCTGAATACTGACGGGAATTTTTGTTGAATTCCCTGTCTTCAATAAAGCAGTTAATTAAAATATTGGTTTTTTGTAACTCAAATCCTCTGTGCCCATATTCTTCCAGTGTTGGAAATCCAACCAGGAGCGTTTTTAAAAGGAAATGAATCTGAAGTGTTATTTCATTGTCCTACGCTTTAAATAAAATTTAATTGTGTTCATCCAGCAAAACACACGTCTAATATTGAGTTTGCAACAGGACACTGCTTTCTGTGGCCGGATGAAGCAATGCTAGAAAAACCTGCTTTGGCTTATAACCTAAAATGAATTAAGGAAAAAGAAAAAAAACCAAAACAACCATACACACACACACATACCCCAACCCCAAAAAAACCAAAGCAAAAGCACAACTCCTCCATTTCTCCTCAAACCATCCAACTGTCCTTTAAGGATTCATGCACTTGGACTTGACTATTAAAACAGTGTACAGTGTGTCTTTGCCGGTAATAAGTCAAATTCCTTTTTCTGACACAAATATAAAGCATCTTTGTGTGTCTAACCTAAACGTTAGCATAAGTGAGTAAACATTTTTCTTAGATGGCTTCATTTTTGTGTATCTTTTCCTGATGCTGTAGCTGCTTTGAATATTGTAATTATTTTGCTACATCTTCTTCTTCCAAATTTGGCTCAGCTGCTCTGAATAAAGAGCTGGTTGATGGAAGCAGTGTATTAGCTATGCAGGACTTGTTCCGTGAGCAGCAGGGCGTACAGGAGAATGATCTGATTAAGGAGGAGTCCACCTGATGATGAATCGTTAACTGGGGAGTGTCTGGGGGGGCCTCCTGCAAGATGCAGAGGACTTGGTCAGGGGTCTAAATTTGCTGTTCACTTTCAGAAGTTAAAATATTTATTTTTATTTCATTAATGCAGAGGACTGGATTCCACTTTCTTCAGTTGACGGTGATTTTGGCCATATCTTAATGTTAAAGGACTAGATAAGCCATGAGTATTTCATGCAAGGGGAAGTTCAGTGGCCTGGGAAACTACTTGAGAAACTACACCTCTGAGCTGCCATCCAGCCCTGCTTCAGAACTGCTCTAATTTTCTAGTGCATTGATACGCAGGAAAGTAAGGTCTCCTCTTAGATCAGGTGCTATAATTGTTGTCAAGTCAGGTTTCTGATCTCCCTCCACTTACCCAGAGTGGGGGGTAAGCTGGAAACACTGCATGTAGCCCAAGATCCAGGTGAGCTAGAGAAATGTATGACAAGAAGATGACTTTACTGTGTTAACATGTACAAGTGGTACAAGAGGAAAAGTTAGCTGCGCTTTTTATTGAAAATACTATTCTCAGCTCAAATTTCAAACAAAAACCAACCAGAAAACCCACTTAACGTAGAATGTGGAGTTTATCTTCTGTTTCTTAGTGTTTGGTGATGATCTGCTTCAACTCTTCCTGAAATTGGTGGAAAGATTCCTGCCAACTTCAATGGGAGCTTTTCCTAGACCATGATATCAAATGTCCTTTTTCTTCAGTTTGATTTAAAAGTGGAGGTTTTGTCTTTGAGACAGGCGCTGGGGAGGGAGCAGTGGGGAGCATGATTTCCGTTCTTTTCAGAGAATGAGAAAGTGCTTTATGTCTGTCTTTTTATTTTCCCTCTGAAATGCATAAGGCCACAGGAGAAGCAAGTTCTCTGTGTTGAACCCCCTTAGGGGGAGCAAGCTGAGAGATCTGTATAAACCAGCAGTGTAGAGGCATTTCCTAAAAATCTGTGGCTGAAACGTAGAACAGAATGATTTGAAGCAGTTCCTGGGGAGAGGAGCGAGTCCTAAAAGCAAAAGGTTCATTTCAAAGACATTTGTTGTGTACAGTATGGTGTCACTGTTGCTGCAGACTGTAGTCAGCCTGGTCCTGAAACAAGCGGTTTTCTAACAGTGTAAATGTCACAATTATTCCTCAAGGGTTTTAGAGAGCCTTAAGCATGTACTTGAAGTTGATCACTCATTTAACTCCAAGTTCATGAGTGAAGATCCCCATTATATTCCAAACCAGTTGGTATAGAGTTGCTCTTTTAAGAGCAATCAGATAATTTTCCTAGATCCTAGTATCGTCCAAATGAAAGTTTTCCAAAAGGACCTTCCCTGGAGGATGAAGCAACTGGTCAGTGCAGCTGCTCTGGGAACTCTTTCTGTGGAAGGAGTGCCTCGAAGCCATGTGGGCAGGGATGTTCAGACTCAAGCTGTAGTACCGCGGTCACTTTTCAAAGATGTTTTCATGGAGGTTTTTGCTTTGCAGTGCAAGGTCCTTTCATCTGCTTTCATGAGACAGCAGTCCCTCCGTCTTCTTTACAAGTCTTAAAAATTTCCGCCAGATTTGATGTAAGCAGCATGATGCCCAAGTAGCAAAGGATCCTTCCATTAAACCAGGACAGGCTGTACTAATATTTACTATGTTTACTGGATGGGAGAATTAAAATTGTGCAGTGTATAATCCAGCAAGTCTGTTGGTTCTCTGCACCACTAGGCAGGTGAGACATGCAGTAAATCATTGTGTGCGTGCCCGTGTTGCTCTGTAATTCCTCTTAAAGTTCTCCAGGCCAGTGTATAAAGCTGTGAAGACTGAGTGGCCTGCTGCTTTGCTTTTTAATTTTTTTTTTTTTTTTTTTAATTTGAGGATGGGGGAAGGGAGCAACAAGTCTCTTAAGTGTTGCTTTCTGCTAGCTTCTGAAATATTATCTACAGAGACCATGGTTTCAGTACTTCAAGTAGCACTTAAATTCTTCCATAAATAAGTTAATTTTACATTATAGTGAAGGGCTTAATGTACCCTTGACTTGCTTGAAGCCTAGCAGATCTGAACGGAACTCTTCTTCTCTATTAAATTTTAGGCTATCAATATCCGTTTTTTCATGGGAAACCTCTCATGCAGTGTTGTCACTGCGTTCAGGTTGGGAGCCCTTGCTGCATTAGCGGCAGAGCAGTTAGGTCTTAGCTCTTCCATATACACAAGAGGTATTTTGCATCACTGCTGAGTCTTTGTCTCTTTTGCTATCCAAGTTAAAACATACTAATATTTATATCTGAGCTTGGAACCAGTGATCGATCTTCCTAGTGTGACCTGTTTTTATTCTGGTGCATAAAGCAGGCAAAATATTTCAAAACAGTGAAATAATTCTTTGTATCTTTTTTTTTTCCCTAGACAATATTTTTTTAGTGTAACTTTTTCCTAAATTCTGTATGTGCATTTAAAAGTCTGTTCTGCTTCCAAGGGTGAGATATCTCTAGATAAACTCAACCTTGACAGTCTCCCATAGGACTGGAAGAGCTGCAGTTTGATCTGGGGAAACTGCAGTCACTCCTATCCTAACGTAAGCAGAAGGCAACTAGAGGTGAGCCCTGAACCGAGTTTCGCGAAGCACAAACCACTTATGGAGGTGACAACTGTAAGCATCTGTAGTGATTTCTTTCTTCCTCCAGAAATGCTGAACCAAGGACTCTGTCCTGGATGTCTTCTCTGACTCTGCACATCACATCAAGGGCATGTGCAGTATTTCTGTCTCTGTGAGGGCTTTAAAGCCTGTTGGGCACAAAGGACAGAACCATTCAGTTTTATACATTAGGTAGATCTTATTAAAGGGTCTCTTAATTCTTTCTCTTCCAAGTGTCCTGCATATTTGTGTCTCAGCAGCTATCCTTTCCTGTAACACTTGCTTCCTTTTCTTGTGTGTTCAGGGAACCTACCTTTCTGTATGCCTCACCCCAGAAACAATGCACACTTTAGTGGTAGGTCTCTGTCTCATAAAAGCTTGTATTCCAAGATCTGAATGTGTTTGCCAGAAAGATCAGTATGTTATTAGCCAAAGGTCAGTCCGTTTATCATGTTAATACCATTCATTACTGCGGTTCCATATGGCATGAGATTCCGAAAGACCGTTGCCCTTCTGACCCTTACATAAGACGAGAGAATTACTCTTGTTATTAAATCTTATTTTTATATCGGTGTGCATAGCTTGCTTTCTTTGCTGTAAGTCAGTCCCGTCCTCATTTTCTCTGTGCAGTTTTCTCTGATTACTTGTGACCTTCCTCCAAAGATCACAAGATTCTTCTGGACCTAGTGATTGCCTTTTGAGGATGAGACTTATTTTAAGATGCTGCATCATCCTTATAAGCTAATAACGTTAATACTTTGTCATTCAGCACTTCGAGGGTCCATGACTGGGGAAGGACTCTGGCTCCTGTTTGAGGCAATCTGCTAAAGATAAGCCATCTGCTCAGCACTGTCTGCTGAACTCGAGCAGGATCCTGGGAATAGAGGGCTCTTCTCATCTTTTAACATGAGCCTCTCTTCTACAGTCCCTCAGGGCTTTGTATTTATTGCCTTCCCTGAAAAATCAGAGCGTGTTTCCAAGCATCTGTGGTGTGCTGTACTCGCCTCTCGTGACTGCTGATGGAGTACCCTCAGTCGTCTTCCCTCCTTTCTGAAGCATCATGATTTTTCCATCATCTCAGCCTCCAGACCCCTGCGCTGTCCTGTTTTCTCCTTTGTCTGTAGTTCTCAGGTAGCACCTTTGAGAATAGACTTAAAATACGTGCTTGGTGGTGCTAATTCTTGAGGCGATGTCCTGATATCTGGGTGCAAAAGTCGTGTCCCTTACTGTTAGCTACACTTGGCAGTTGCCAGCAGGCTCAGCAGATGGTGAAAGATTGATTGAGTGGGGGAGAACAAACTAACCCTTCGTCTCTGGACACTGAAGAACAGGATGGCTGATTATTTTTGTTTCAATTGCAGATGCCTTGGCCATCTGGACAGATAGACGTATATGCTTTAATTTTAAAAGCAGGTGACACTGCTGACAGCTCCAGAGACCCTGGAAGATTGACAAGTCTGAAAGCAAAAGCCTGGTTTGAAGCTTTCTGCTAATTTCTATGCTGCAGCATTAAAAACCTGTGACTTCTGTGTTCTCTCTTCTTCCTCTGGTTTTCATAAACTTTTCTTTGGGATCATGAGGGCTTGCATCCTTCTGAAAGAGGAGTGTAAGACACTCGCAGTGGCTTAGCTTTGAGAACAAGGGCGGTACAGCTACGTTCAGTGCTACCAGTCTTGTGGTCTCCAGTGACGGCGACACATACAGGTCATCATTTTGGGAAAACATACAGAAATAGTAAGCATCTCTTCTGCATTTACTTTTTTCTTGTTTTGTAGTCGTTATCCTGGAACAGTTCTTAAACTGGCTGTTATTCCATACCTGGTGAAAGAAAGATTGATTTTAAAGTAGTGAACTATGTTGCCTTGACAGTTCACATGTGCTTTCTTTCTCTAGCAAAACTGAGTGAATCTGAGATAAGGTTATAACACAAAAATGATTTTAAACTTCAGCTGTGTACTGATTTTAATACAGGATGCAGCACTGATAATCTGACTGAGCTTGTGGCTGTCAAAAATCCTTTTTCCTTCTTTATTTTTTTTGTTCTTATGAAAGAAGATTTCTGACGTGTGGACAAAATCTCGACTGTTAACCCAGACTAGGTTCTCGCTTTTTCAAATACCTGAAGGCAAGTAATGAATTAAGTGTAAGGAAAACTGGGGGGATTTCTTTAAGCCAGTCCACCAGTATTTTAACATACAGCCTATTGTTAGTGAATAATTGCACTGGGTTCCAAAAACCTAATGGATATAGTCAGAGGATCAGAATTGATCCAAAACACCCTGAGTTGAAGTTTCGTCTCTGACTTACAATATAATAATGTGCAACTTGGTTTACCTCCCTTTAAATTAGGGACAGTAATTCTCAGAGACAGTGTCTGTGGAATAGTTAATACAGTGAAAAATCTGTTTAAAGACAGGAAAGGAAGTACTCAAGGTAAGATGAAATACTGAGCTAGAAGTGTAATAGACATTTTGAAAGATGGAGCATGTGGGGTAAACAAGTTTGAGGTATCTCCATAATAAAGCGATTCCTAATTCATGTGCCTCTGGCACATCCAGCCCTGGCTCCGTAGGAGCGTGACTGGGTGTCTTTGTAAGGTGAAGTGATTAATGAGTTGGCCATGAGAACAGTTCTCTTAATGCTGTAAATTATTTATAGTCCCACACAATTGATTGTCCCCGAAATATCCTGGTTTTGCACAAACAGCTTCGTTAATATCTAGACCCGATTCTAAATAATGCAGTGCATACAAAATTTGTACAAGTTGATGCTGCACATATTTCAGCTCTGTCTTGTGAGAGTCTGCTGCTGACAACCTGTCCTGCCTTTAACTTTTAGGGTTTTTTTTAGGAATGTGTTTTGCCTTACAAGAAAAGCAGCCGAGAGCGATGGTGCTGCAGATGTGGCACAGGTAACCTGCACTTGTTTGGGTGAGAATGGTCCCTCCTGCGTGCTCAGCTTTGCTCTGCTTCTGCTGGCTCGGAGTCTTGCAGGATTTGAGGCTGGAAACCCAGAGGGAGGATGTTCTTGCAGCTGCAAAGGGATGTGACCCCCACCTCAAATAGCTCTGAGGAGAGTGAAGGAGTGGCAGGAACAGACCTGGGATCTCCTGGATACTAACGTACCTCCTGTCAGAAAACGGCTCTATATGTGCTTCTCTCTGGCAGAAAGACCCTTCGTGGGTGACATCATCTTCTTTTTCCTTGTTTCTTTAATATCTCCTTGGAGGCGGCATTACACAGTGATTGAAGCACAGGACAGAAGGCCAGCAATTCCTGTGTGATAGTCCCAATTCTTGCTCAGTGAACTTTAGGGAATAGCCCCATACTATCCCTGCTGCAGGCAGGGATGTGATCAGATGGCAGTTCCCAGCAGAGCTGGGAAGGACCCAAAGGGGCACCCTCCAGGAAGTTGCATCTATGCAGTGCTAGGTTGGGAAGGCAGATGCTAACTACTTTATGGTTGCTCTCAAAATCATCTACCTAATAAGCTAATGTGTTTGGATATCCCTAATGAAACCAGACTATCTTGAGGAGGAAGGGCAAAGGTACTTGCCTGTCCTGATGGCTCTGAGCATAAACCCCAGCTGCAGACTGTGTAGGACAGCCCCACTCCTGCTGAGACTGAGTCACTGCTGTGATTTCTTATCTGCCAGGAGGATGCAAACCCAGTGCTGGGCAGGGATGTGGAGGCGGTTCATCGATCTGTAAAGTAAGTGAATCTGGAGGAGACTGTACTCGTGGTCAGCAAAGTCTTAGGTCTCTGAAATGTCTCCATATTGATAGAGCTGTCCTGTTTGGCCATCTGATAGAGCAGCCTGGAAAGTGGCAGTCTTGGCATGGCATTATTGACTAGGTTTCTGCCAGGATGGGGAATCTTCTGATTGCCTTCCACACACACACTTTACAGCTCTCTGTCTCATTTTAGGACTCCTTTTGTTTGTTTTCAACTAGATGGTAGGAACACTTAAGACCAGGTTTTATGTTCAGCTGGTGAAGCACCGGTGCTTAGGGGAAGGGGTATTGCCTAGATGGAATGAAGCACTGCACATTGCCCAGCCATCGATCAAACCTAGAAGGAGGATCTTTAAAACAGCTGCTCTTTTGCCTTTATTAATAAAGCCATTGAGGAGGAACAGATTTCTTTCCCCTCTCCCCAGGGCTTCTGATCATTCCTGTGTTCAGTGCAATGAGGCTCTGGGTCAAAGTGCTATTGTAAAGCCTCATGTTCTGGTTGTTATCTTGTTGACTCAAACTAACCTTCCTTTGCTAAATAAGTGTTGACACCGGCCCTCTCTATATTTTTTTTTTAACAGCACTAATTGGATTAAAATAATTGTCATGCATGAAGGTTGCATGTTAGAGCGCAAAGAGCACACAGAAACCTCAGCTGTGGGCACCATGGTTACTAGTGACATCACTTGGTTTGCTGTTAACAGTAATGATTTGTGTGCAGCGTTCAAGCCGGAGTGAAGATGGCCTGAACTAAACCCAGTGGATTGCTGATGCAGTCCAATTGCCATGGAGACAGATGTTGCAGCTTAAAGTTGCTTGCATTCGTAATGTGATGGACATGGTATAAACAAAAACATGGTCCTGTGGTGTCCACAACTTCTGAAAGGGCTGGAGAAATTGGGAAGTCCCATTGCAGTTGGACTTCGTTTCTCGTTAAGGTAGTGCCAGCTTAACTGCGCATGATGAGATCCAGTAAGCCTTGCCTTTGAGTAACAAGGACAAAACTCACAAGTCCCTTACTGTCTTCCAGCAACGTTGTTGTTGAAGGACTGTCAGTCCAACTTGACATGGATTGTTTCTAATTTGTACCTTACAAAGTGCAGGCTCAAAAGTACTATTAAAACCCATCCCTGGGGGAACAGGTTTCTTAGCTCCTGCCTCCCTTTAATATTGTCTTTCCAATATAACCACTAAGACTACACTCAACTCCTGCAAAACAGGAGTAGAAAAGCTTCCCTGTTTGAGGACTGTTCTGCTGTATTTTGGTAAAGGTCCCTACTCAAGCCCAATGAAGAAGACTGCCACATCATGGTTAGGATGCTGAAATGGGGCTTGAAAGATCTGGGTACTAGACATAGCCCTGCCAGCAGCTCTGTGTCTTCAGGTTACTTTCTCTCTCTTCAAAACTGTGCTCTCTTGTCGAGTCCATCATCTCTAATGTGAGGACTCAGCTATTCCGGCCATGGCACCAAAACCTTTGACAGAAAGAAGTTCCGTGCGCTGTTCTTACTTCAGCATTCTAACGCATTAATAACAGTAAGGGTGGTTTTTATTTTTAATTTAATTCATGTAACTTCCTGCTTGCTCTTAGAACATGTTAACCACCATAATTTTATCAGTGCATTTGATCAATCAGAAGTTCTCCTTGGCTACTGTAAGAGTGGAGTAGTACCATCTCCTCTGCTCCCTGCTTTCATACTGGAAAAAAGCTTTTTTGCTCAGGTATCACCGTGACTATGGTGATATGGTTTTAATTGAGTGTTTCAGGTCTTTGACACACATGTTTTGAAAAGAAAAAAACCAACAAAAACCAGCTTGGGAAGTATGCCTCTACTGTACTTTTAGGGTAAACCAACATTTTGTTTTCGTAGTCAAAACACCTGATTTTTGATTGCCTGCAGTAAATACTGTCCATGAATAGTGCCTGGTCTATCTGATATGTGTATCAGCAGGCAGAAGGTTGTTGGTGGTGAAAGCAAATTGCTTGTAATGAATTAGATGTCAGTTCAAATGCTCAGAAAGGAGTGGTTAACAGAACCCAGAGCTGAGTCATACCGCAGCAAGAGACCGCTGAAGGGAGAATGGATACACCCATGTGCATGCACAACGTCACTGTACATGTTATCCATGTGCAAAAATCCTGCGCTGGGAAAATGCGTTAAGAATAAACCATGTATTAGTGTCAGGACCTTTCGGTATTTTCCAGTATCTCAATCATTGGCTTTCTGGTTTTAGGTGCTGTTTCTATTCTGGCTTGCAGCAGCTATGGCTGAAACTGCATCTGTTGTCATGCTGGTTTATTTGTGGTGTTTGGATGCGGGTATCACCACAATAAACCCAGATACATTGCTGAGGCTAACAGACTGCTTTGCTTATAAGTTGTCCCAGCATTTCTGTAAAAGGCTATCATGTGCAACGCACCAGTCATAGTCTAGCTGGTACCTTCTTAGTACGTGCAGCTTCTGCTCTTGCACGGTGCCTGCGGGTAGGAGGTGACGCTGGCTGGAGGGCAGCTACCTGGAGCACATCAAGGAAGGCACTTGGTGATGGGAAGAAGGCAACGCTTTGGAAAATCAATTAGAAGGGTGAAATGTCTGTCAGGCTAAGTAATGTGCAGCTGGAGATAGTGGGGAATGTATTTCCCTTAACGTAGGGAAGAGATTGAAAACAATAGTTTATTCCTCTCCCAGCCTCGATTTTGTTCCTCAGCCCTTTATATCTTAATAACCTTTCTAAAACTGAACGGGAGGGGGGAAGGGAAGGTCTGATTAGTGAAACCAGGTCTTAAAAGCTATCCAGTGATGGCAGGAGTCATCCTAAGCAACTTTAGGCATTTTTATTGTCTGGTGGATTGCGTGAGGCAGTTCAGGCTTTCTGGTTCCCAAAGGACGAGTCTGTTTCTGGGACTTAGTTGGAATTTGTGGTAGCCTTAGCATCCAAAACAATAAAAAAATAGTAATTGGCCATACAGAATGTTTTCTCAGCCTCCCTTGCCACAACAGCACGAACAAGTATGTTAGCAGGGTCCTCTGGGGATATTTGCTGTCATGTTCTTGTTCAGTGGTTACATAGATGCCTTTGTTTGCTGTTGTCGTTAACTGAAACCATCAGTCAACTGTAAACTACTTGTATCCAGATCTATGTCTAAATGGGATTAAAAAACCCCAAGACTTCAGTGTTATTTTAATGGATTCTCCCAGAAGAATTTGTGTGGACTATCAAAATACTCTGTTGCCAAATGGGAGCTGGAAGAAGAAAAAGAAAAAAAATCTTCTGGTTATTATTTCCAGACAGTGATTTGTGTCTTCATTATTCATGGACAACAGATCTACCAAGCATAGTGCTGTCAGTCTTCATAATTTGAATAATCTCAAATCAAGACTCTCATGGGTCATTGAAGTAGGCCACTGGTACTGTGTAAATACGCTGCTGTAATGCACGAAGAAACTTCATCGTGAAGCTAAAGCCTGTCAGCCTTTTGTAATCACGATCTAACTTATTTAGATTGAGGAGTGTACTGTAAACAATAAGCAGTGGTAAACAAGGTAAGATTATAGTTATAATCTATTTTTAAAAGCTAGAACAATGCCTGGATCGCCTGTTACCACCGTGCAACCTACCCTGTCTTTACTGTTCTCTGCAGTACTATTGCAGTGCTCAAAGTAGTAAGTTACAATAAAAAAAAAAAAACTTTAGGAGAAACTAAACCACTGAGCCATTTGCAGGGCTCCTGTGGACTTTGCAGAGATTCTCAGATGCACCTGAGCCCGTGTGTGTCTATACTTTACTCCGGGGCTGAAACACAAGGAGAAGGACTCTGTTGGTTTAGGATAATACTCTTCTTGGTGGTGTTCTGAGCAATACTGGCTTGGTTGGTGGGTTGTTTTTTCTTCTGGTTCACCAAAAGCAAAATACTACAAGGCAAGTTTAATTTCCACAGCCTGACTTCTGTATTTCTTCAGCTGGTATGATAAGGCATTATCTTAGCTGTTTTATCCAACATCATGCATTCTTGTTCTGTGAACACTGTTTCCCCAGCTGTAGTGAGACCCAAGTTGTGGGGGTTTCGATTGCCGTCAACCATCATTCCTCTGCTGAACTGTACCCTACTAGGAAAACATACGAGGTGCATTTAGTCACCTGGTCCCACTCAGCTGTGCCAGGACAAGTTTGCTGGACTGAGGCTTTGCAAGATGTGCTCCATGTTGTTAGCTGATAGTGAGGCACGTTTCCGACTGGGAAAGGGGATGGAAGATGTGAGAATTGATCAACCTGTCTTTGCTAGTGGAAGACTTTGTTTCCAGCCATTTGTCTCCTGTTGTGAAGGGCAGACGATGAACGGGGTTAGGCTAGCCCAATGTTTAGATGACATTCATGGGAATTATTCATCTATGATTGTTATGGTGAGGTCATGTGCTGTGTCCCATGCTATGCTGCTGTGCCAAGAGATTTATTTTAATAGATAGATTTTAAGTAACTGGCATTCTTACTAATCATGGTGCATCTGCTTCTCTGGGTTCCCTGTTATGAGTAATTTAATGCTATTACTTTAACTAGAAGGGATCTGTGTCACCATCTGTCCTGGAAAGCTATTGATGGGGCTATGCAGAACATGGAGTGTCAACAGCAGAAGAGAGGGACTTCTAAAGGGATGACTGGATTTCCTATTGTAATACAATATAAGATGGTTTACTGTGATTATGGCTTCGATAACTTGCATATAAAGGCTGTTAGCTACTCTCTGATTTTGTTGGGGACCGTTCCTCAGATATTTATGTAGAGGGAAGGTACCGTTCTCAGTTAGTAGCAAGTAGTGATAACAGCTAATCTGCTAAATAAGGCCTCCAGTTCTCACAGGGGCATGAGTCTATGAGGCTGAAACCTCCAAGGCTGACCCTAAAATGCCTGCACATCTGCCACTCCCAGCAGACAGATATTCTTTGGTATCTGGTATCCCCCAGATATTAGAGGGCTTGCCAGACACTTTTCAAGCCACATGCTTTCCTAATCGACGGTTATTTTTTAATTGTTGTTTACAGACCACTTCCTTGTAACAAGCCCTCTCCAGGCTGTAGCTGAGTCACAATAGACATGAAGAGGCTATATGGTTGAAAAGCAAATTGCTCTTCACTTCCGTAAGTGGCGTACTTTCACAGTACCACTTAGGCACAGAGTATCATCCTGGTCTCTCGAGTATGTGTGGCTGATGTCTTTATTTTTATCATCTGAGGAAAGTATTTTCTTTTTGTCTTTGTGACTGGTTAGTAACTGTGCTGTTCACCATCCAGCCTGACTTGTTTGGTCCTTCCTGACCTCACTGTGGCTTGTTGCCTTCTCGGCAGGCTGACTGGTAAGTATGAAAGCATGCAGGGCTGGGAAGCAGCTTTGTGTGGGTTTATCCTGCGGAGTTTTTCTTTGATCGTACTGTCCTTCCCAGCGATAAATTATGTTGGGTTTTGAGTATAAATTGGCCTGGCTCGGAAGATAGTTTGGGATACGAACTTGGCAGCTCTAATTTTTTTGGGTTTTGTCATGCAGAGCTGTAGCTCTTATTTCATGTTTATCGAAGAAAATGCTCTTGCTGTCCCTTGTCATATCTTATATAGGTAAGTGACAAGCAAGAGGGATGTGTAGGACCAAAATTTGCTTAAGGCTTGCAACTGGGTGAAAGAGGCTGTGGGTTGGAGTTGATCATCTGCAATGGCTGAAGGAGGAACCATACGCTGCTCTCGGAATAGGGTTCGCGGTCTCCTGCAGGTGCATAGAAATTAATGAAATAACTAGAAATCAGAAGTGAGAACTGACTTCCACAAAGAGTCTCAGTTAATTTGGGTTTTTCCCTTCCTCCTCCCTCACCAGGTGTTGGGCCCATGCCACCCATCACATCTCCAGTGATCAGACAGCTCTGAGAAGCTGAGTGTTAGCATTACCAGGTCATGTGGAAAAGCTGCTTATGGAAGTATTCATGAAAATCAAGAACTGGCAGATCTTGCAGGTTCACCAGGGTTCTAGCTGTAGGATGAGAACCAGGCAAGTCATCTTCACGCAGAGAGATGTTGTCAAAACTGGCTAAATGAGGGAAAGAAAAGTGTGTGTGTGTCGCTGCTGGTCTGGGCTTCAATCCCAGACCCTCTGAAGCACGTCAAGAGGAAGACAAGGCATAAGGTGTATCTCAGATGTAGCTCTGAAAGGAAGAGTATGAAATCACACTCTGAGAAAGAAAGCATGCAGGGTATTTTTATCCATTTTCATATCAGCCGTGGCTATTAAAACAAAGATCTTTAGTGTTTTGGTTTTCCAATGCGACACAAGCATTTGTAAATCTGGAAACACAGTTTTTCTGTGCAGGTCTGGCTTGGCACAGTCCTAGGAGGTGCTGAGTCCACTCTGTGCTGTGGATTTCTTTTGAAATTGAAAAACTAAGTATGTTTTGTCCCAAACAAGGACTTGCAGATTCACCTTGGAATTGCTAGTAACCATGCAATCTAGAACAGAGTTTTAAATCTATCCGATGTACGATTCTACACATGGTAATTTGACACAGAGAACCTGTATTTCCTCTGCTTATGATTTCCATGTGCTTATGCCACATAATAAAACTCTAGATCTCCATAATTTGTATCAACTGTTCAGAGCAGATGCTGTGTTATTATTCTGTCTGACACATTCGCTGTGCCTGCTGGGTTACTGCCTTTTCCAAGACCTTTGAATTAACCAGATTTTTGGGTCATCGAGATTATTTAATGTTATTGTCGTAAATATTTGTACAGGACTTGGTCAGTGCTTATATAAGAGCTGACAGACAGTAATTTGTTTTAAGAGGATGTGTTTTAATGAACTGCCAGCTGAATGTTAGATATAAACTGTAAAAAAGCACTTTTCTTTTGCATGACTATTGCAGTTTGTGGAGTGGGGAAAAAAGTTCCTATTTAGATGGTCAGTTATTTAGAATTGTCCGTTACAGCTGTTTAAATTTAAATGGCTTGAGAGCTCTTCAAAAAGAGGGCTATTTACTTTTAAATAGCTGTATTGGCTTATAATCCTGTCCTCAAAAGACAAGAAGCTGATCTCTTGCATCTTACTAATAATTTTCTGTTAAACCATGTTATCCTTTGAATTGTTTGTATGCCAAAAATGAGAGGTTGTTATAGTGTTATATTTCACAGTTGATTCTTGTATAAAATTCCTTTTTTTTTCCCCTTAATTTCCAAAGCACTGTCCCCTCAAATACAAACAATAAACACAAAATACTAACAATATGAATCTGTTGTTTGGAAATGATGAAGCTTATACATCATCCAATCTGCTGAAATGCGTTACAAATGAATAAATATTTGGTTTGCCTCTAGCTCTTCTTAGAAGCACTGAAATTAGTATTTTTTTTATTGAAGGAATTTTTGCCAGGCTTCTCAATGAGGGACAGTACTACAAATAAGCCAAAATATGGAGGCTGCCCGGGGGTGCTGTGTGCATTCTGGCAAACTTGGGTTGTTTCTTCTAAATATCTTAATTAGCAGAGCGTAGTCTCCAAGCTGTTCTTGGAGAGCTGCTGCCCTGCCAGACCACAAGCAACAAGCCCCCAAATCCTGTGGGTTTAGATCATAAAATAGCCTTTAGTACTGCGATGTTGCGCCGAGCGTGTGTGTGATTCTTCACGCTGATACACCACTGCAAGAATCTGTCAAGTGGGACAAAGTCCCGTTCGCCGTGGTATCCACTGGTGTGCCAGCTTTCGGTGCTGGTGGGTGGCTCACAGCTGGAGCCAAGGTTTAGTGTGCTCTCAGGAAGAGCCCCACGGAACCTACTGTAGGCGCCGGAATTAATGTGTCACTAGGTCTCCATTCAAACTGTCTCCTAGTGTCCAAATCCAGATTTTTACAGGATCCCTAATAAATCAGTACTCTGTTCCTGTGTTGGCCAGGTGGGTCTCTAAATCCTTCCTTTATAATCTCTGGGTTTGGTAATCTTACTGCCAGGGTGCTGCTACAGTTCCGCTGTCTGTGTGAAGCGCTGCTCAAAAGGAGTCCTAGAAACCATCCCCAATGTTCATGTGAGACCTTGGTATGTACAACGCGCTGGGAGGATTAACTATGTGATGTATTTCCCTTTCAGAAAAAGAGCAGAGAGGAGACATGTGGGGAAGGCAGTGGAGTAGAGATCCTGGAGAACAGGCCGTACATGGATGGACCGGGAGGCAACGGGCAGTATACCCACAAAGTGTACCACATTGGTATGCACATACCCAGCTGGTTTCGGTCAATACTGCCCAAGGCAGCTCTGCGAGTCGAAGAGGAGTCATGGAATGCATACCCATATACAAGGACAAGGTAAAACTTACGAAGATGTCCAGAGGTGTTTCCCTACTTTAGAGAGAGGATTTGATGTCACTGTGTGTGGCAGTGGCATCTCTTCCATCTCCAGTAATATCCTTTAGAGAAACCGGGGTCAAGTCCTAAAATTCTCACACAGTGCTTAATCTCAGGAGTGTGAGTGTTGTCTGAGCTGACTGCATGCATACATACTTGAGAATTTGTGGCTGGTTGCTCTAAAATGTGAGCTGCTATGTCCATCAGAACATGGGAAATCTTGAATGGTTTTTATTTAGTCTTGTATCCTGCACTGCATGTTCTACTTACTGTTGCAGATATTTGCTGGCTCAGTGAAGTTATAAAAGTACACAGTGATGGGACAGTTGTCATGTTGAACACTCTCAAGTAAGACAGGATTCATTTGTTCTAGGGGGCAAAGAAAAATCTTTACAAATAAATAAGTAAATAAATAAATCTGGTGCTGCTGTTCTGGGAAATGTCTTACTGGCATTTAGCTAGAAAATATACAAACCTGCAGCCTATGTTTTTCACCCTGAGAAGGGAAGAGCACCAGAGGCTCTGTGGAGCCCTCTGGGACCTCCTCGTTTTGGCTAATTTTGTCTGGAAGGACTTCAGATACCCTGCAATAAATAGCCTGTATGCCAGTTACTCTGGTTTACAGCATTTGCCCTTTTCCAGGTTTACAAGTCTGATGCTGCTGTCATCTTTCATAATAAAAAGGCCTTAATGCATATTTTTGATTTTTATCAAAAATCTGGAGAAGTTTCATAGTTCTGTTTTAGCTAGTCTCTACAAGTAACATTAGTCTAGGGAGAGGTGGGGAGTCAGTGTCTGCGTACAGGCAGTTGCTCGTGACTAAATATAATGGAGCTGTCTGACTTGCAAGTGATTGAAGTCCACTTCCAGTCTGTTTTTATCTATTCTCTTGAAATGCCCATGAGCCAATCAGTTGGCCAGGAAACCTGGCACTGCAGAGAACCAGTCCATATTTTATTCTGCCATAAATTCCAGGCAAGGGCTCTGCTTGTTTCCTGGTAGAGATGCATTTCCAGGGTGTCCTTGTGTTCATATCTGTGTCATACCTGCAAGGATAACATAACTTGTTAGTATAGCAGACCCAAAAGCTACCTCCTTGCTGAAAACTCTCCTTTAAAAGCAGTCTGTCCGGATAATCTTCTCCTGGAGGAGACTTTGTCAAACTAAGTTGCAGGTTTTTGTCTGCGTCTCTACAAAGCGAGACGACCTGGTGGTCCCCTTGAGCTTTCTCCTGCTCATGCTTGCTTGTTGCCACCCTGGGAAGTTGTTTCTTGGTCAGTGTGGGTGCTCAGTCTCCAGTAACTGCATGGAGCACGTTGGTATAGTCTCACCTGTAATCCATGTAACACCTCATGGGGAGCACACCGCTTTGTGGACTTGGGGTTTTACTAAACCAGAGCTATTCCAGTGAAGCCACATGTCCAAGGTGAGCTCCTGTCTTAGGAAGTTATTAAAGAAAATCTCTTTAATCTGTACAGTTGGTATTTTAAGCATATGTGAAGTAAAACATGAGTGAAGACTGACTTGGATTTGTGGCTGACTTTATACATCTTAAGCAAGCATTTTCTCTGCTTGCCAAGCCGAGCAGGATTTTCTCTAAGATGCATTGTTCTCATTTTCAGGTATACGTGTCCTTTTGTAGAGAAGTTCTCTATTGATATTGAGACATACTACAAAACTGATCCAGGAGAGCATGTCAACGTGTTCAACCTTTCTCCTGCAGAAAAAAGACAAACCATTCTAGGTAAATAGCCTTTTTCTTTTACTTTTTCCTTTATTTTGCCTTTTTTTTTTTTCTTGGAATGTCCCATCTGCCTGTCTGTCCCTGTCAAACACACCCCTGCACCCCTGTTGGTGTCAGGCTGTGGAGTAGGGTTACATCAAGTAGAGTGAGGACGCCTGAGTTCTCTTCTAGGCTTGATGTAAATCCCATGGAAATCATTTGAATCCCTGTCTGTAAATTGAAGCTGACGCTTTCCTATCTTATTTGTGCAGCTCCCAAGGGGAGTAAGACATCTGATGATTTGGGGGGTAATAAGTAGAAATAACTGTAGAAGAGGAAAACATTACTGTACAATTGTGTAGCTCCTTTGCACATATATGAAAATCATTCCTATCTGCACTTTGGAAACATTAAGATTTTTTTGTTGTTGTTTCCTCTCCTTTTAGTCTTGCCCTCATGCAGGTTAAGCAGCTTCGCAGCTGTCTTTGGAAGATTGGCTTAATGAGCCTTATAGATGTAAGGATTTAACCAGAAAAGGCAAAAGGGAATATCTTATAAACAGGCAGAGAATGGCAAGTGGTGCAGTGATTCCTCTGTCTTGCTGTCCATCGTGGTCCGTGCCCATGGCATTTGCCAGTGACCCATCTGTGTGGCGGGGAGTGCTGGCAATTACGGCCACGCAAGACTGAAGTGTCCCTGGCTCTGAAGCTGCTAAGAGTGGCGAGATGATTTTTGCTCGGGCTTTTTGCTGCAGCCAGAGCTCTGGGGAAGGACATCTAGTGGCTGCTCTGGCTCCTGGAACGCTGTTGACATGCGGGACACGGCAGTAACCTCATGCAATTTTACTTGAGTGTTATGTGATTTAAATTTCTTTTGGTTTGAACTTCAGCTGGACTGTCCTCATTCCTAAGCCCATCTGATCGGCCTTTCAGTACTGAACAAATAGGCTTGAGCCGTGCTGCCTCACTGAGAAATGTCAGAAGAGCTGTCATTTCTTGGGAAGCACGATCCTGCCCTTCAACCCAAACTTTGATTCTTCTGCTGAGGTTTGGGGTGGGGATTGCAGATCTTTAAAATACGTTCATTCACTCTGCTCCCACTGCAGTTTTCACTTCTCCATTGTTGAAGTGTTAATTAGGACTTCAGTTAAACTTTCTGCCTTCCATAGTACATCTGGTCTAACAATAGCATGTGAGGAGTTACCAGTAACCTCATTGATGGACTCCACAGATAAGATGTTCAGTGAGTGGTGTTAAGAAAGGGCAGGTGTATTTAAGAGTCTCAGATGAGACAGAGGTGTAGCACTGTGAGTGATATTAGAAAAACTGAAAGATGAAATGCGCAAAAGGTTGTTTTAGGAGCTGGAAAGGCAGAGTGAGAGGATCTGCCAGGGTGCTGTGGATCTGCAGTCACTGTGGGCAAAAACGTTTATTTGGAGCAAAGCCTCTGTTTGCTGGAACTGTGCATATGAGTTCCTCTGGCAGAGCTGATCACTGCCCAGCAGCAACGTATAAACAGTTTAAATATCGGTTGTTTAAGTGTAAGTAAAAAGAAACTAAATTGCTGTAATGCTTCTGGTACTTACTAAAACAGAAATAACTTCTGAAAAATGGTATTTTCTTCTTTTGTTCAGGAAGAGGAAATGTCTGTTTCTATTCTCTTTCTATAGATCCTATTGATATTGTTAAAGATCCTATCCCTCCACATGAATACAAAGCTGAGGAGGATCCAAAGCTGTATAAATCGGTGAAGACTAAAAGAGGCCCCCTCTCAGAAGACTGGATTCAAGAGTACAAGAACAACCCTGGGAAATACCCCATCATGTGTGCATACAAACTTTGTAAAGTCGAGTTCAGATACTGGGGCATGCAGTCGAAAATCGAGCGGTTTATCCATGATGTTGGTGAGCATTTATAGTCTTGCAAAGTTCACTGTCAACTCCTTAATGTTGTTTCTGAATTGAAACACAAAGGTGAAGTATGTGCAAAGTATCACATCCCAAGACGTCTGTGAAGAGATTCTCAGATCTAATTACTCTTTTGCAGAGCAGTTGGTTGGTTAAAAAAAAAAAAAGTTATTCTATCACTTGTAATCGTGGTATGCGTAGCCATTGAAAGGGTTTCAAGTCCTGTGTAGGCAAGATCTTGCATTCTTTTTTTCACATAAGGATTTGTCTGTTCAACTTTGCCAGATCATTTTCAAAATCTGCCAGTTTTCTTTCTTGTGAACAAAAATTCTCAAGGGCTGCTCAAAGAAATGAGCATGACTTGTGCGTCCTAAGTGGTTCCAGAAAACCACTCCCTGGAGTGACCCTAGTTTCTGCCTGCCTTGTGGCAGCACTGGTGGGGCTCTGGGTGGCCCTACATCTGTGTCCTCCAGGCTGCGGTGTTCAGGGCTCCCCACCTCACTGTGCTATAAGCCACCATGAGTCATTGACAGCTCAGTTGTGAGTAAACGTGCCGCTTGATTGATGCATCATTCTTAGATCAATGCTTTAAAGGAGGTATTATTTGTGTCCGAGAAGTAACTAAATGAAGGTGGTGCAGGTGTTAGCACCGTTGGTAGTAATTTGTTCTTTGCAGAAAATCTGTAACACAACTGATATAGTTTCTGAGCCTTGCCACAAGAGACGGGATCTATGGCCAGGTAGAAAACTTGAAGAACGTTTTAAAGAAGCGTTCCCATCTCAAAAAAAGCACAGAGCTATGGCTGTCCTCTGGCAAAGAGAAGGCCAAAGAAAGGCTGTGTGAAGGATGCTACGTGCTTTCTGTACACAGTAAATCCTCCTACATGACCTCTACAGTTCTCCTTTCTATATGCAAAGCTTCTAAGGGCTTGATGCTAGTATATATAAGTAATTTTATAGCTCTTTTCAGTCATACCATAGCTCCTGAGAGCTAATGTGGAAAACACTGATAGAGCAGTGGAGAGTAGTGTGCACCGCACTCTGAATAGTCGCGGGTTGCTTTTTTAAAGCTCCTTTGGTTTTACTTTACTCCGGATGGAAGTTTTTACCTGTTATAGACTGTATTACAAGTGGCTCACTGCAATGAACTCCCTTGGCGTTTCGGTGACATGGGTTAATTTAGTGTATACTGCAAAACATGGGGGCAGAATAACAACTCTATTGTATCTGTTAAATGAAAAAGAAGCATGTGACTCTTCCAGTTGTTCAGAGGTGTTTGGCATAGATTAAACTGTAGTCCCTAGAAACGTTTCTTTTGTATTTCATGAAAGATTGCCTGCCATTTTCCTCTTGATTGAGGCTTTGAGGAGAGCTGAGCCAGCTCATTGTCTGCCTTTCAAAAGCCTTTCCACTCTGTTATAATGATGGCAAATACTGTTTTTCAAAGTGGTTAAGATGCATAAAATCAGAAAAGTCTTTTAAGGCAAGACAAAGTTGAGTGAGTGAAAAGTGAAAGCAAAAGCTTTGGATATCTGCAGAAGTGTGTAGCCTTCCCTTGCAATGGGATAGCCATGGGGAAGCCATTAGTGAGTGGGAAAAGTGCCAGAGCACATCTACCAAAGGCAGCTGGGTATAAGGATGCTTATGTTGGCTATGACATAATTGACCAGGCTTATGCACTGATCCCAGTTTTGGGGTTTCAGCTGATGACCCAAAGCAGATGGAGACCTTTGTGTGTTGTGCAACTAGAGGGTGGACCACACTGCTCAGGTGCCAGAGAGGTTCCTGTGGTTCAGCCCCTCCTTCGCATTTTTCTTCTGGTTCTTCTCTTCCTAGCTCCTGAAATTTTTTTCTTGGGGAATTAGTGCTCTCTGTGCAGACTTGTCAAGCCAAGAAAGAAAACGAAGGCAGAACCCAAGAGCGGGATCTAAACTCTGCCCAAGGAGGGGAGCAGTCCTTAGTGGTGCAAACTAAAATTAGAGAATGGCTTGAAAGAAGAAAATGTCTGAGTTAAGTGATGGATGGATTGTGATATGTAGAAAGGCTACTGAGTGCCAAGGGAGTAACTCTGGGGGATGGTGTTGAAATGTTCTCAGTCTTACTGAGTGCAACAGCCATTTTTTCGGATGACTAATTGGACAGTTACTCAGTGCTTTGACAGCCTGAGACACAGAGTAAAATTGTGGGCTATTAGTCTACTTGGCTGTAATATTTGTATGCTTTTTTACTCCTTTCCCATAGAATTTAAGTTTAATTGGACTGGCACTGCATAATGTTATGCTCCCACTTGCTTCCTAATGGTGTACGTGGGCTATGATTCTTTGGCTGTTAAACAAGGGTGTTGACTGTGTATGGGTATTGATTATATGCTACGGCAAAGCGTGTTCCCATCCCAGTAACTTGTCTAAGCCAGTGTGTCTTAGGCTGAATATGCCCAAATTGTTGCCCAGTGATGAAGTGGGAGCAGTTTTAGAAAGCTCTTGCTTCACTTAAGTCCTCAAATGGAAGATTCATCCAGAAGGGCACTGTCCATTGGGGCCTGCAGGTAGAGTCTTTTCGAGGGTAGGCAGGTTGCAGATAGCGTGAGGTGGATGTGACCACAGGCTTTTCTTTGAGTGGCGTGAGCAAGGGAAGAAGGGAAGGTAGGGAAGCAAGCGGACCTAACCGCAGGTTACCTTTGATCAAATACATTGAGACAACCAGAACTGTACTGACAAGGTTATGGGATCTGTTGTAACTATCAAGGAAATAAGGGATGCCTGATTCTCCTTGTGCAACATTATCTCCATTATCTCACAACTGTGAGAGTGCATTATAAAATGCTTCAGGATGTTGCCACTCGGTACATAGTCAATGAGTATCCAAACAGCTGCTTTAGATGGATAGTTGAGGATGTTTGAGTAGGGTTTGGTGGTGGGGTTTTTGTTTTGGGGTGTGTTTTGGGGTTGGTTTTTTTTTGCATTGAGGTTTTTGTTTCAGTTACTATTTTTACTTCAATTTGAAAAACAAACCCAGAACTATAAACAAAAGCTTTTTAATTCAGCTAAAGAGTCCTCTCTGTCCTGGCTTGTCTCCTGGTCTTTCACACTTCCTTTTGTGAGATTAAGTTTAACGCCACAATCTGCAGGCAAACCATTTACAAGAGTCAACACCTCATGGATTCAGCCAGTCTCTGCAGCAGAGTCACTGAGGTGGTGAGTTGAAAGGCAAGTGATTTAAATGTTTGCACCCTGCTAGACTCTTCACAAGTGATCTTTCTGCACAATGCAGTGGGAAATGTTACAATTAAATCAACACAGCAATGATGAGTACTTCTGAACTCAGTCAGCATGTGTAAGTTTGTGAATGTGTGGTTTCCTTGGGTTTTTTTAAACGAAAGCATTGTGCTCTCTAGAGAACCAATGAAGTCTTGTTAACTACTGATACTATTGAAGTTGGCTGGTACCTGCATCCTTATAAAAATCCTGTTCCTGTTATTTCTGCTTGACTTCAGTTGGATGACGTGCCTGCCCAGACTGTGGGGTTATTCTCCAGTTGTGGGCAAGAAGGCTTGGATGAGCATGGTGCACACTGGGTGGAAGTGGAAAACATACTCTAAAATCCTCCCTGATTCTCCTGTGCTGCTCAGTTCTCTCTTCATGCCAGAAAGATCTCTGTGGGAGACTGTCTCCTGCCCTGCAGCTCTGCCATGCTGCTGTGTGGGTTTGCTCTGTGGGTGAGAAGGGAGCACACACCCCACAGCAGGCGGTGGCAGGGGCTGGAGGAGCGTTGCATTGCCTGGAGCCTCAACTCCACTGGGCTTGTTCCATTCTGTCCCACCTGGAATAAGGTGACGGGGGGGATGCTGTACCCAACCTGTGCCCCTTGGCCGGCTCCTGCTCCCCGGGGGCAGCATGCCACAGGCTTGCGAGGCAAATTGCCAAATGGGCTGCAGCCGGCCGTGAGGCATGGCTCGAAAGGACGGTGTGTGGGATTGAGTGCGGGACAGGGATTTCTCGGGCTGAGCAGGAGGCGTTTGCACCTCCCCTCCCGCCAGAGAGAAAAATGAAAGAGAGCTGGACCACAGATGCCTTCAGCACTGTTCTGATGCGCATTTCTGATCTGTTAAAAAGAGAATTTTTCCCAATTACACTCTGTTTCCTGGGTCTCATCTGTCCCCTCCTTTTCACTTTTCAGATAAAAACCTTGTTTTTCTCTAACGTTTTGATAAAAAGTGCTTTAAGAATTCATTTTTTCCATCACACAGGGAGGGAAGCGGTGTCCAGACAGGTGAGGTCAGTCATTTGTAGCTGGATCTTGAATCCATATAGCTGCATGGGGGCATTCGGTGTGTCCTCTGGGTCTCTGCTGCCTACTGGAAGGCTTCAGTGCTGCAGGCTGAAGATTAATTCAGTGATATACTCACTGCTGTGCACTGAGGGACCGCTCAAGTTTTCCATCCCTAGCAGTGAAGATTTTTTTTCTGCAAGCCATGACTTCTATTTTTCAATTTCTTTTGTACCTGGACAGCCTCATTCTCGTCCAGGTTTTCTCCCTGTGTTTAAGAAACAGAAATGGAGCATCGCTGACACATCCCAGGTGAAGGCAGAGGCTAGAAATATAATCTCAGTCTTTTTGACTTCATAACTCATCTGGAGTGATAGAGGCACAACAGCTGTGAAGTCCTGTAATGCCATCCTATTTTCAAAAGAACAAGGCTTTAAGGAAGGGTGATTTGGGAGTGATCAAAGTGATGCGAGCAGTGCAGATGGGGAGGTCTGTGGGTTGGGAAGAAGTGATACAGGTGATTTTTGTGATCTAAGAGATGAAGTGAGAGAAGGCAGAGGGGAACTTCAGGAGCCTTTTTCACCTCCCAAGTGGTTTTCATGTTCCCTATGATGTTAGTCTATTAAAACAAAGATATGCAGTCAGAGGCATCTGTGCCTTTAGACAGAGAATTTCTGAGGATTTAGTGCATTGATACATCAAGGCTGGAATCCAGGAGCATGAGTGGAGGCTGCTGAGCCCTGGAGTGGAGGAAGCCTTGGGATGAGAAGCAAGAGGGCTGTTCACTTCTGTGTCTGATCACAGTCTGTTTTCAAGGTGTTTCAAGCAAGGTAGAAGTGGACGTTGTGGATGTGAAAGTCCAAAGGGTGGTTGTGGTGTTGGGGACTGCATTACAGCAAGGGAAATGTTTTCTTGGCTTTCAGTGTGGATGTGATAGGAGTTTAATCTTCATCTTTAAGCTCTGCTGATTGTCAATCATAACGGGAGGTGAAGAGGCTAAAACATTCCCCTGTAGTTCTGCAAAAAGTAATCTGGTGGGGGAAATAACTCTGAATCTCAACTAAGGTTGAACAGAATTAAGTTGCTGAGGCCCCTTGTTCTGCCCCCAGAAGGTCACAGTCTGCTGGCTTAAACTTGCCTCTTCTACATGGTGTTCCCTTCTGAAAGTCAGGCAGAGAAATGCACAAAATATTGATAGATTTAATTTTACCATGCAAATGAAGTTCAGGTTGAGCTGGTCCATCGCATTAGCTGCGGATCTCAATGGCGGTTTCCTCCTGATGGGTTGACTTGTGATGGCTGGTGGCATTACGAACTAACCAAAGAGCAGAGCAGACAAAGTGCTCAGACCTGGAAGGAAATAAACATATAAAAATAAGCTTTTTGTATATTTAAAAAAACAAAAAAGTGATTGCTGAAAACAGAAGGGACATTTAGGCTGAACATCAAAGAGACTGTGACAGTAGGGATATCTAAGATCTTTTTGTACAAGACTGAAGCACGTGTTGCTGGGAGCACCTTAGAAACCCTGCATGCAGTGGGACCCAATCTAGTTTTGGCCGTTCTCCTGGAATTGGAAAGTGGCTTACGAGGGCTGTCTTTCCTCTTGGTGTTTAGAGAGCTAGATCTGCAGCTCCCAAATTCTAAATGATATTAATGTGGCCTGTTGATTGCTCTCTATCTTGTAACAGCGGTGGTGGTGGTGGTGTGGCCTGTGGTCTTCGGCCAGGGTCTTCATTAGAGTGAGAGGTTGGCTACCCTGCCTGCCAGCTTTTCTGCACAGTATGTTTCTGCTCTAAGCTTAGCAGCAGAGGATTGTGGATCCATAATCCCACCACCACCAAATCCCATTGGTGCTGTTAGCATGTCCTTCAACCCATTTCTGCCTCAGTTTCTGAATAATTAAAGGAGGGACAATATTAATTGATTTTTTTTTTTTTTTAATTTTCTTATTTTTTTCAGAAGGGCTTCTGAGGATTGGTTTGTCAGTCTTTATAGAAGCTTTTGAAAGAACCATTACTGCTGTGTGCTCCCATCAGTAATAAATAGTGGTTTGGAGCTTTGACCTGTCGTGAGCTTTTAAGCAATAATATTGGTTGAAAATCCAAGGTGGCTATACTGTTTTAAAAGTCTTGGTGGTATGATGATATTAGTAAACAAGTTCAAGTCTTGGAGGAAAGTTTCTGTTGCTTGGTCAGGAGCATTGTGTGTTGATATTGAGACAGTTCTTCATTTCAGATATGTGATACCTTGAAATATTTTAAATTGGCTTTACCCACTTCATTTTTCTCATGCAGCAGAAGACAGATGGTATCTGCAAAATAAAGCATCTTTATTCTCTCCCTTACTTTGCTTCCCATCCCATTATCTCAGAAGCTGATATTTGTGATCCTGTTTTGCTGATATACAGAAGCCAGGTGCAGAAATCAGGTTTCCAAGGAAAGGAGAGGTTTTAGTCTTAGCACTGCTGATGTAAGATGTTCTTCTGTCTTGTAACAATTGTGGTGGGCTACGTGGTGTTCATGAAGGAACTACTTGAAACTCTTCTGGGTAAAAAAAAAAAATCCGTGGTTTTTGTTACTGATGTTGGCTTTTTTGTTTGAGAACACACTTCATTTTGAAGGATGGATCCAAAAGTTCCAACTTCCCAGAACTTCCTGTGAGTTGCAATTGTGGTCTGTGCTTGGCTGCTTCTTGGTGGTGCAGGCAGTTACAGAGCAAAGTCCTGGATCCAGAATTAGGAAGCCCTTCTCAAGTTAAAAGCAGTTGCAGAAGACTGACTGATATTTCAGTGCATGATTGGTTACTAAGAATTGAGGAGACAAAGTAAATGAAGTAACCAGTTTGCCATCCTGACACTCGCTGTATGATGGTTCTTTACTGCGGCTTATAGCACTGTGTTGTTGATGCCACTGTAATATCCTTGCCACAGTGTCTTGAGGTTTTGGAGAGGGGAATGCATTGATTCCTGCAGTTTGTAGCACTGGTGACTAGGGCATTTTGGCTTTGCAGGCTTGCGGAAGGTCATGGTCCGTGCCCATCGGCAGGCTTGGTGCTGGCAGGATGAATGGTATGGGCTCACCATTGAGGATATCCGGCAGCTGGAGAAGGAGGCACAGTTGATGCTGGCTCAGAAGATGGCCCAGTTCTGCAGTGAAAATGATGCTGAGCAGCATGGTGTCAAAGACACTCCTGGTGAGAAGGATGTTGAAGCCAACGTAGTTTCACCTGTTGACACAGAGGATGCCGCTGGTAACAGTGAAACAGCCTCTGGAAGATCGCTCACCAAGCAGTGGTCCACCTCTTCCAAGTCCTCACGATCTTCAAAGAGAGGAGGTGAGATGCTGCTGATGACTTGCTGTTCTGAACTGCATGGAGGTTGGGCTTTTGGGAGGTAGGACCATGTCTCCTTGTGGCTGGCACCTTTGGGACAATGCGTATTTCACCTGTGAGTCCTTTTAACTTGGAGGCCTTCTCTGCTGGTGTTGGAGGCTCAGTCTTCTCAGGTGACCTGTTACGGGTTTGTAGTCATCCCATAACTGTGACTCAGTGGCACATGGCAGATTTCTTGCCAATCTCAAAAGCAGAGAAATTATGAAAAAAAATCCAGCAGAAGAGCAGGAAGCAGCTGGCTAGCAGCACTGGGTCTCAGATGAAGGCAAACATAGTGACCGCAGAGATAGTTAGCCCTTGTTACCCAAGAGCCGCTGGTGGCTTTTATGAGGTCTGGTCCTTCAGTGGTGTTCCCCTTCTGGATGTCTGTTTGTCTGCTGTGTCACAGAACCGGCCCGGCTGTGGGTCACTGTTTTCCAGGAGGCAGCTACAGCAGGCACCCCGTGTTCCTTGGCCGGGGTTATATGCTGCTACACACAGTTTGTTTCAAAAGCGGGTCTTCGGCTCCACGCGTGCTGCAGTGTAGCTCACACAGCAAAGCATCCCCACCCACTGCTGGGGAAATTAAGGCAGATACCCCAAAAAACAGTGGGTGGGGGCTGCTGCCTTCCCCTGGCGATGATGTGCAGTAGCTGTTCAGAAACCAAACCTCACAGCCTGGGTTTGGGTGGGATCACATTTATATTCCCTTTTAAATACCATTCAGCAAGCTTTCAGGATTTTGCTGTTAAAGCCCGCTATGGATACCCTGTAAGGACTCAGCTTTGAGTCCTGAGTTTTGTCATACACCTCTCTCTAGACTGTCACCTTTTTTGGTTGTGTACTCTTCCCTTCCTTGGGCCTTCTGTACAAAGGGGTGAATCCTCAGTAAGTTGCAGAAAGAAGGCTTGAACCCTCAGCCGTTCCCTCTCCTTTTAGTCACGTGCCGCTGATAGCAGGGTGATAGCTCTCACAGCAAGAGCGCAAAAAAGTCTTGATTTTTCTGAAAACCCCAAGGGGCAGCATGTCTTCCAGTGATGGGGAAAGGGGACATCTGGGTGGGTGAAGCTTCTCTGTCTCTTGTATGCACTAAATATTGTGAGTTGAGTCTCCATTTTTATTTAGCAGTCCATCACTGATTTCATCACGGGGTGAATGAGAGATGAGCAGTAGTTTTACCTTGCGATGACTCACTGGAATGAGCCCCAGGGAAGAACCGACCAGATGCTTCATAAATCATAGTATAAAGACGAAAATGCTGGCTACCTTGCTTGCACCAGGATTTTCTACTGATGTGCCCTTCTCCCGTTATGCTCTTTGTTATGAGCCCCCTCTTCCAGTGCTGACATGTTCATTGGAATCTGTAGTTTTCAGACCTCTTAGGATTTCACTCAAAGGTTTTCACTGGTAGGAAAGCATTAATTTCTTTTAAACTGCAGAATGTCTCAGCTTTTACAAGAAAAAGTAATGAAAGAAATGGATTGTGATGTGCTGGGAAGTACGTCATGCAGATATTTTAATCCTTCTTCATGCTGGCAGCATATTAACATATGGAAGCAAGGAGGGCTGTCTCGACTTACCGCTACCTCCAGCTGAAAAAAGCAACGCCCTTTCTCCAAAAGATCTCAGTTCTTTCTATACCATCCGAGCGAGACCTCTGGTGCTAGCAGGACCCTTGTCGCCATCCCATATGTCATTATATGCTCTATTTTTAGCAACTATTATGCGAGTGCCTTGACGTCACTTCAGCGTGCATTAGCTCTGCTCTGCCAACCTCCTCGCTTGCTGCTCCCAAAGGGGTGGGCGGTGGGGGAGTTGGGGGGCTGCTGAGCCAATGCTGAGCTGCAATTAGATGACTCTGCACAGGGTCTCCATCCTCTTTCCATGTGACGACCAGGTAGCAAAATTAGAAAAATTTGATTTAGATATTGAACACCGTTACAACAATAGCACGAAACGGCTCGTGCAGCCGTCGCGGTAACCAGAGCCTTTTCAGCGTCTTTATAGATGCTAAATAAGAATTTGTCAGTCTCCTCAGGTTTTTGCAGCGTTAGGTTAGGTGGCTGCTGCAGGCGCTTTGTGTGCGCTGTGTGACACGCAAGAGCCATCTGAAAGAGGGGAGAAACCCTCTCTCTTGTCCTTCTCTGGACAGCGGTCCCTTACAGAACAGCACGGCTGTTCTGTAACAAGTTCAGCCAAGAAGAGTTTCAGGCTGGATCGGTGCTAAATTATATCTGGGGAAGGAAAAAAACCCAAGCAGGGAAAAGCCCTAATATGTTTCTGTTTAGTGCAGGGAACTCTGGAGGGGAAAATGAAAGGGAGCAGGCAGGTTTGAGAAGAGGAAGGCAAACGGGAACCAAAAGGACCGCTGGGTTTTCTCCTCGCTCCGTCAGGACAGCCGCTCTCACAGCTCCCTATGAAGTAGTTGAATAGCATGTTGTTTAAATCATTCAAGTTTAAAGTTTAAATAGATCTGTAATCCAATTTGTGTGGAAGCAATTTCCTTCCAGAAAACAGATTATTTCTATCCAGGCTGCTCTGCCTTAGCTACCCACCCGAAAGTTAGCGAAGCAGAGGTACAGTTTGTGTGCTGATTAGAGGCACGAAGAAAGCTTCCAATCAGCCTGCTTCCTTCCTAATTGCAAACTTGAAAACCCAGCTGATTTTGCACGTCCTGCTAACAATTATAAATAGCTGCCATTCAAAATAGCATGAGTGATACAAACAGCTTGCTTTAATGTAGCATCTTGCTGGCAGGTTCTAACAACAGTAAACAAACAGGATCTGTAAAGCGGTACACTGACATCACACCAGCATCATCGGGGTTTTGTGTTTTTAATATTGCAGCAGTGAATTTTCATAGAGAACACGCGACTCTTCCTCCAGCAAAGATCATGTTGGGAACTCTCCGTCTTGTCGATGTAGCCTGTCGCATAAGGCTTTTTTGTTTTTTCCAGCAAGTCCCTCACGCCATAGTATCTCCGAGTGGAGGATGCAGAGCATTGCCAGAGATTCAGATGACAGCTCAGATGATGAATTCTTTGATGCACATGGTATGTGGAGCCTAAATCACCATGGTTTGTTTCCTGAAATGGTGGGGTAAGAGAACGGAAGGCATGAGGGTGGGGGGTGAGCGGGGAAGGAAGCGAGACTTTTTTGCTTTGTTTGAAGTCTGTTCCTTTCTAACCAAGATACGTGCAGCTTCTTCAAGCATCCCCAGCATCACCCAGCAAACTCTCGTATTTAACACAGCAACATTTCAGATTCAGTGTGATCTGTTTGAAGGGATCTTGAACCGTCTTAATCTTTGGAGCTGTATTGTATTAGATGCAAATGGGTAAAATTCAGCAATGCTAACTGGACTGTGGGTGTGTCCTAATGGTTTTGAATCAGTTATGACTGATTATTTTTCTAACTTATATTTTAATCAGTAGGAGATATGATTAATTGTCCTGTCTGGGCCTGAAGAGACCCAAGTTTGCCTTTATTAACTCCTTATTCTCCCGTTCCAAGAAATACAATAGTGAATGCAACAAGGTACTTCAGGTGCCAAAATTAATCAGTGTTGATTCCAGAATTCTTGAGTAATTTTGACTATCTGTACTGGGAGAAAGCTGTGTTGTTTTTTTTCTCTGTGTATGTGTGTGTGAAGAAGCTTTGTTCCACTGCACTCATTTTATATATTGTACTTAATGTGTATTTAAGCCTGAAAGACTCCATCTCTACTGAACAACAGATGGAGTCTTCTCTCTGCTTGTAATGCTAATCTAAGTTAGATGCGCAACGTGTGCTGATGAAGTTGGTGACCTTTCTGTGAAACGCAGTTGTTAGAAGACGATGCCCCAGTTTTGTAAAGCAGAATTTCCCTGACATTCAGCTAGGTTTCACTGATGTTCAGCTAAAATCCAGTCTCAAAAATTGATAGTGTCGTGTTTCAGACGAGTTCTCGCACCAAGTGTTTAGGCGTCCATCTCAAATTCTGGGGTAGAAAGCGGTGTGCTGTTGTAGAGTAGTGACTTGCACAGTGACAGTTTAAATGGCCAGGATGCGTGCAAGTCAGGGGATGAATGTGTCTCTTGTCTGGAAGGAGAAGGGCCAGCTTAGTTTAAGTGTCTCTATTTATTAACTTATGTAGCATCTACAAAAACTATGTAAGGGATTTACTGCAGCAATATACATACAAGAAAAGAGGAGTGAGTCATCGAAACGGCATCATTGCTATCCACTCTCTTTTATGCCTTTTTAATTAGTCAGTAATAAAATTGAGATAGGGATGGCTCTGCCTGGGATCCAGGCCCCCAGGGAATCCCTGACGTGCTCCTAACAGGCCTGGGAAGGAGGATTAACAAAAATGAGCCTTTTGCCATGGTTGGTATCAGCATCTCTGTTGCAACACTTTGAGGAGCTTGCTAACAGAAAAAGCAGCTCCTGTTCTGCTAGCACACAGCGTGTCTCCGTTTACGTACCGGTTGTCCTTTGCGATCTGCGCAGTTGGGTTTGAAAAGTCTGCCTAGTCTGATGGGATTTTGGCTTACAGGTTGAAGCCTTGATGTGTGTGCTATTCAACACTGCCCTCTCTTTGGGAGGGACCTCTTGTTGCCCCTCGGCCCGCAGATGACGTGTCCCAGCTCCGGGTCTGTGAGCGGGGATGAAGCACCGCTTGCGGCTCATCCTGCCGGGGACGCTTGCAGGGTTGGTACCATGGGAACTGGCACAGATCAGGATGTGAGTCAACACCGAGCAGAATTCCTCAGAAGTGCTTCCCATATATACACACACATTTCCTTGCAGTGCAGTGGGAGTAACCTGAGCCAGAGAAGATTTCTTGTTGCCGGCTTCCCACTCATCCTCATTCACTGGCATGGTAAAGATAGTGACAAATACAGCAATATCTAATATCTATCCTGTAATAAATGCTAATAACAGGAGTAATATCCCATTCAATGATCACTTGAGCAGCAATAAGGGCTGTAATTAAACCTCTCAAGGAAATAAGTTTAATATTTAGATGAAATTGCTGGAGGAGCTTTGAGTGCAATCTTCCTCTTAATTCTCTGCCAGCATGTGTGTTGCATGCTTGTGCTTTCCACTTGCTCCGAACAGGTAGCTCCACACTCCCTTGTGCAGGGAGATGGGGATTTACTCAAATTTTTTCCATAGCTGAAAAAGAAAACGGTATGCTGATGCAAACTTTCCAGGTTGCTCTCTTTTTACGGTCAAAGCGTAAATAGAAACTCATAAAAATAATTGGTCTTTGCTTGGCTCTGCACTTAGTCCCTCTCACATACATATATATATATATTTTTTTTTAAGACTATTGCTCAAATTTGCTGAAAAGATGTTCAAGCTTGGGCTGAAAAAGCTCAGCCTCCCGTGGGGGAAGTCCACACATGCTGGGTAACACAACCTAGGCCGGCAGGCACAGGCGTGGGTGGGTGGTGTCTAGTGGGAACGCTGGGATGAATTCTCCCAGTGCTCTGGCTGCTAATGGCCTGTTTCGTGATGCCTCCGCAGGGCTTACCTGCTTGTTTCCCTGTGGAAGTCCCAGCAGAGGCCCGTGGACGGGCTGGACTCCTGCCTGTGTCAGGTTTTCGCTGCGGTGAATTAGGGCGTAGGATGGGGGCACAAAGCGCAAGCCTGCCTTCCAGTGTCACCTGCCTGGCAGCCCCCCTTTCTCACCTAACCTGGCATCGCTCCTCCGATGTCTGCTACAGCACAAGGCTATTAATCTTATGTTCTGGATATTACCGTGGAGTGTTTTACAGGGTCTCTCCTTTATATATCTCTTCCTTTTAATTACACTTATAGGAACATAATATTTTGGGGACCCTTATTCTTTATCAACGGTAGTTGAAATGAGCCAGGGGATTCAGAAGCTCCTGAGATAGGAGGGAAACGGCAGACGTGCGCGCTCAGTGGGATCAAACGAGTCTCATCTCCTAAGGAAATCAGGCTAAAGATAGTCTAGGGAGTTCACGTTTCCTTCATCACTCGTGCTTTTTTTGGGATTCAGTCCTATTAAAAATAGTGATCCTTGTCACTGCTTCCCCCAAAGACATCTTGCAGCTTTCAGACAGGTCTGGGAGGATCCCAGTGGCAAACATGGCTTCGTCCTCTCCTGTACTGGAGCATTCTGGCTGCTTTAGCATCATCAGAAAGTATGACAAGAAAAACGTCAAGCTTGGTACCTGAAATGGTAGCATTAAAAATCCACATTAGTTTTTCCATGCTTTAGGATTTTTGTTTGTTAAAAACATGCAACTGAAACATTTTCTTTCCTTTTCAAAAGGTGCTTTGGTTTTTATATAACAAAAGCTGGTAAAGTATCATGTTTTATTATGACATAAGCCATCCAAATGTTTATAAGATTACATAGAGTTGTGGGGCCTTTTATTTAAAATTCCGTTCTCTGCTCTTGTCTGTATATATATTTCTGTGTGTGTGACTCTCAAAAAATCTGTTTTTTTTTAAAGAGGACTTGTCCGACAATGAGGAAATGTTCCCGAAAGAAATAACCAAATGGAGTTCCAATGATCTGATGGATAAAATTGAAACCCCCGAATGCGATGATGTCCAGGGTAATTTTTTTTAAGTAACAACTGCATGTGATATTTAACAGTATTTCCAGGCAATTGTTACAGCCACATTCTGAAAAAGGTAAAACTTGTTATCTTCATCTCACAAAAGGAGACACTGAGACAGAGCATAAAAATGACTGCCCAGTACTGCCAAAAAGAATTGCCCAGTGGGAGTGGGGATAGCTCTTGATGCTCTTTTATTGTCCACGTTGGTTAGGCTCCTTTGTGTGACAGCCAGGATTCTCTCGTATAATGATGAAATATTCCAGTTCTGTCTTGAATGACTTGAGTTTCTCCTGACTCTTCCTTCGTCTTGCTCCATCCTTTGTTCTTGTCTGTATCTGCCTTGGTTTTATTTTCTGTTCATCGTTACGTTCAATGTTGAAAGGAAGCTAGCTCTTGAGCTGGATTGATTCATGTAGCAGCATGGTGGAAGATGACGCTTAGGCTTTCTGGTACGAAGTTGGTCTGTGTAGGCACAGATGTATGAACGCATCAGATCTCTGCTCCCCCAAGCAGTTCAAGCAATTCCTTGTATTTTCCCAGAAACCAGTCGTTCCTGACAATTGTGCAGGGATTTCCCGTTGTGGCCATCCTTAATAAAGCAATGATACTGGATCGCTGTAACGAGAGAAGAGGTCACAGTGCTCTGTCCTCACTGTCCTCAGTGCTTATGCAGGTTATGAGAAACTGCTGGAAAATGTGACCCAGCATTGCCCAGGCTTCTCAGGTGGAAGGAGGTGGGAGGGAGAGGGCAATTTGATGAAATAATTAAAGAGATGTGAAGCAGAACAGGCTGAGAGGCATTGGCACAAGTGGTGTCTGTGGGAGGGTGTCTTTGCTAGACAGCATCTTGCAGCACTGACGTTTTAAACCTCTGTGCTTCCAGGTGACTTGTATCATGAGCCATCAGCAGAGTACCATGTTGGCTCCAGCGTGGAGAGGCTCAGCATCATTGAAGTAAGTGCTTCAGTTTCTTGTAATGAGATCTTTCGTTGCTGGAACATGTCTGTGTGGGGTAAATGGGGTAAAACGGCTCCCTTTGCTGCAAGCGGCACGTTGTCTTTGTGTATCATTCGGCATGCTGAGTACTTCAGGGCTAGGTTAAGGGATTATTTCACCCATCCTTTGAACATCATATAGAAAATGCTGTATAGTTTTCAGGCAGTATCAGGTGTCCAGCTGGAAAAAAACCCTAATCCTGCAGGGATAACTGCTGCCCGAGGCACTGCTGGGTAGAGCTATCCTGCTAATGCCGAATGAGCATGGACGTGGGAGCAGGAGAGCCGTCTTCCTGCAGCACCAGGGTGCAGGCTGGAGTGGTCCAAGTGACACAGCTCGGCTGTAGCCCACTTTTTAGAGCTGCTCAGGGTCTTGTTTGGAAACCAGTTATAGCATAGCCTGTATCAGTGCTCTGGACAAAAAAATAATACCCAGCCAAGCTTTCTAGACTTGAATACACAGGCTTTTGCAATTCAGTGTCCTAGTTGAGACAGTGCATCTTGGAGTGGCTGGACGACTCCTACCTGACTAGGTACAGCATCTGCCTGTCTGTGCTGCAGAGACATAGCTGCTTGCAGAGTGCCTGTGGAACTCCCCAAGTTATGTTGTGGTCTATTAAAGACCATGAGCGTGGTTTTGGTATTACTCCCTGTGCCAGGCTGTAAGTTCATGGTGGTTTGGCTTTTTCGTAATAGACTGAGAACTCAAGGGCCGTGGGGAGAGTGGGTGGCTGGGGGCAGGAACGGCTCTCGTCACCCCAAGATAAGCAAGTCACAGCCCTAAGATTTCTCTTAGAGCTCAAGATGGTGTGGAGAACTTGTTGCTTTCTTCAGAGGGCTGTACAAACACCACTCCCTCGTGTTTCTGTCTTCATTTTAGAAAAAGAACAGACTTCAAAGTGAGATGAAAAAGGCAGTTATTTGTAGTAGTTCACAAACAGTCTAATTAAAATAGAATGAAATTACTAGCCGCTGTTGCAAGGATTTTCAGGTTAAGAGCCTCCATCACCAAAAGGTAGTTCAAGAATCAGGTGTCTTAAGAGATTCTAGATCTTACAAGAAAGTTCTAAATAGCCACCTCCACCTCTAAACAAATCGGCAGTTGCTTGCATGTTCCCCACTTCCTTCAAGAGGAGAGGTTAATGAACTGAAAGGGAAAAGTTCCTCCAAAAGACTGCTGATAAGCTTCCAGATGACCTAACTCATGTTGTTCTCCAAATGAGCACTTAAAACATTTGTCTGAAAGCAAAAGCAGTGCTGAGAGCGCTCCTCCCATGCCTCCAGCCAGGCAAAAGTTCACCTTGCAGGCACTGTAAACTGGAATCAGAGAAGGTTTAAAGAGCAGGCATTAATACAGTGTAATGGTACTAAATAATTAAAGGCCATTCTTATGCAGGAGAGCTGGAAAATCTTTATTACAGACTTGGATGTGAATTTTAATACTTCTGGTGGGCTGTGTATTAAGACATGCTTTAACATTATCTGGTAAAAATGTAAGCTAGTTGTTAGGTTGCTAATGTGTGCCTGGGCATGCCTTCCTCCCACCAGCAGGTTTGTCAGGGATTCAGTCACTGCTCAAAGAACAACAGGTGACTAAAGATGCTAAAATGAGAGGAATTTGCTGAATGGAAATAATGCTGCCCTCCACCCCTTCCACACCCCCTCCCAATGGCTGTTTCTCTGCCTCAACAGGGAGTTGCCTAGGATGTTCTCAGATGTTGTCTCTGCTAGCACGAGGGGTCAAGGCACAGGAGGAACGATTGGCACCTGCTATCTCAAAGGTGTTGGGGTTGGGGATTTGAGTCTGTATGGGAGCCGTAACACTGAAAGCCCTGGTAGCGAATAGATATTAAAAATAGTTACTGCTCTGTTGTGTTATAGTATGCGACCAGTACAAATGGATGCTCTTGTACCTGCTCCTGCGGCATCAGGAGTGGGCTTACAGCTGTTTCGGCAGGGCAGTTAATGACAACCCGCTCTGGAGTTTCAGATACAGTTCCCTCCTTCCCCCAAACTACAGCCTGTCTGTTTAGGCAAGGAATTGATTCCACATAATAAGCAAACGACCTGGACAGCCAAAATAAAAACCTTTACTGTGTTCATGCAGCAGTCTCCCAGCCAGATGTTGGCCAGTCCTTGGGTCTTGAAGTTTTTTCAGTTCCTTTTTTGCAACAGTATAAGCAAATTTGAAATCCTATTTATAACTTCTGTCGTAGGCAAACAGATGCAATGACTGATCTCTTCCTACAACTTTTTTTCCCCTAGTAACTTGCCACTTGCTGACCTGTTCGATTTTGTTTTCTTAATTTTCCTGAATGTGTTTTACTGTAAACTGATGCAACTGAGCTCAGCACCCCAACAGAAAGCAATACCCATCTTTTATTTCTTTATTTTTCCACCCTAATGCATACAAGTAATGTCTTTACTACTGCCATGTTTTATCTGGCTACAATGTTATGCAACTTTTTTTTTAACTTTCAGCATTCCTTCTGCTTCGGACGGTCATTTACGCTGCAGCAGTGCGCGTGCGTTTGTGCACGCACACGTGTAGGATATGAGACTTGGAAGGAGGGGTCAGGTTCTCAGCTGTTGTATCCAGGTGTATCTAAAGACCATTTCTTTAAATTAAGCACATTCCCTCTTGAAGAAAATTTAGTTTCTTACCCACAAACCTGCAGATGTTATTCTAAAACCTCATACCCCCTGTGTTCAGAAACCTGATTTTCAGTCTACACTTAATGCAGGATCAGTTTAGACTCTTTTGTGCTTGCAGCTGTACTGTCCTTTGACTTAAGTGCCTCTCTTCCCTTCTTAGCTTTCTTTACTCATCTCCACTGAGCTTGAGAGCAGGCATTTCATTTGCGAAGTACATCACGCAGAACTCTTTCGATTTCTATTCAGAAAGTCTCCATGTTTCTTGTCCTGTGGTCCTGCTCACACTGCAATTATCTCTGTTGATGGCCCAGACTGAACTTAGCCCTTTAGATGGGGCTTGCCAGGGTCTTGTGTCGTGGCTAATACTGTCTCTGCTGGAAATACCTGGCTTCACAGATTGTTTTTTACCTCATCCATGACTGGACTTGATGTGGATAGTGCATTTATTGTATGCACCGTGAGTGAGTCTGGGGAAGAAAAGGTGATAAAATTTGCATAAAATGCACTTGGACCAAAAAAACCCTCTTTGCAAAATAAGCCTTTCTCCTGTGCTCTCTTTCGTTCCCACCTAGGATGAATCAGTGCAGCCATTAATGCAGCCAAGTGAAATCCATGTCCTCCTCTTGGTACTCCATGGAGGAAACATCCTGGACTCAGGAAGTGGTGATCAGAGCTCTAAGCAAGGGGATGTCAACACCATCACAACAGTGTTTGACACGGTGATGAGGGTACATTACCCAGCTGCTCTTGGACACATTGCCATCAGGCTAGTCCCTTGCCCAGCCATCTGCTCCGAAGCATTTTCTCTGGTGTCCAGGTAAGTTGATGCTACTTTTTCATGGAGAGAAACGTGTAAAATTTCACTCTTGTTTTTTGTTTCTTTTCTTGCATCCCTGAAATGTTTTGCATGTAGTATTGAAAGCTCTGACCACGCTTTGAGAATGCACTTACTAATATACTAGCGAGGCATTCAATCTCGATTTCATACTTAGCTGCAGTGAATACAGTAATCATGCAGCAAGAGTTCTGTGATTGATTTATTCTAATTAATCCAATAAATACTAAGGCTTTAATTCCTTGTCTGAGGGTTGTTCTATCAACGTAAGTATGTTGTCCTTGAAGATTTACGTTTGACGGGAGGCAAAGATTTATTAAGCTCTCACCCATTCACAGTGGAATAAATGGCCTTTCTATCTTGAGGCTTTTTTTTAATGAACCACAATACTGACTATACTATCTGCAGATGGTTTTCCCTACTCTGCATGTTAGGCTGAATATTTCCAATGTCTCTTGCCCTATCCAGCCTCAGCCCATATAGTTATGACGAAGGCTGCCTGTCCAACAGCCAGGATCACATTCCCCTCGCTGCACTCCCTCTGCTAGCAACATCCTCCCCACAATACCAAGAAGCTGTAGCCACGGTCATAGTCAGAGCCAACCAAGCCTACAGCGAGTTCATCAGATCCCAGGAGGGCATGTCATTCAACGGCCAGGTGAGCCAGCGGCTGTTTATAGCCACAATGAAAGGAAGAGCAAGTGAAGCAATTTCCTTCTGAAGCTCTCTTTTCCATTAATCTCTCAGGAGGGACGGAAACATGACAGAGTTGAGCTGCAATAAGAAAGTGTTGTGCTTTAATTTCTTTCTTTCTGAGACAGATTATTGCTTATGTTCTGTCTTGAACCTTTGGGATTCAAAGCAAAGTCTGAGCTTACGTTCAGAAATTAAGCTACAAAGCTGTGAAGTTAATCAATTTTCAGCATGACACCTTTCCAAACCAGGAATGCTACCTTTGTTACTAAACATGATCTCTTCTTCTATTGCAAATGAAGGCTATTTAAGCATTCCCATCTTTAAAGGACCTTCAGCAGCTTGTGCTGGTGTTGTGGTAGAGGTGTGTTTCTTTTTTGAGATGGTGCAGCTGCTGTGCCCCATAAAAGACCATGACTGAGCCTCACACCTCTGTGAGCAAAGGGACTCTGTAGCCACATGAGGTTTGAGCTGTTGGACTAGCTGTCACATTGCACTGCTGTAGTGTGATTTATCCACCCTGAGCTTCTTCCCAGCCAGCACTGTGCCTGGGGACCCAGAGAACCCTCTCCTACCCAGGGGTCTCGGTGCTTTATCGTGCCTATCTGCTCAATAACCTTGGAGGCAGGACAGTGTTATCTCCTCGGGGTACGAATGGGGCAGAAGCACAGGGAAGCTTGCCTGAAGTAACACGGACAGCTGGCAAGGAGGGAATCAAGCTTGGGTTTCTGAGGCTGGAGTTAGCACCATAGTCCGTGCTCTGTACTGCTTTCACTTCGCTCCAGTCAGCTGGTGGCAACAGCCAGAACACATTAGCTATCTTAGATAACGAGAGTCTGCAGGGTGTGAGGGGATGTTCATTGATTGAATAGTTTTACTGATGAAAGAACTGGGCATCCTGTTACTGTAGCTTTCCTAGGCGTAATCCAGCGCTCCTTTTAACTGTGGTCTCTGAACTGAAGTCAAGGGCCTATTTTTATTTCTAACTCCCCTGCTTCTGTTGCCTTTTTCAGGTCTGCTTGGTAGGGGACTGTGTTGGAGGAATTCTGGGATTTGATGCCTTGTGCTACAGCAATCAGACTGTGTCCGAGAGCCAGAACAGCAGTCGGCGAGGAAGCGTTGTGAGTGTTCAGGTAATGCTGGCTCCCAGTGTCTGCTGGGAATAGGTCTGCTGGCCACAGCAGCCTCTGTGGCTCCTGTTTTTATCTAAGGATCTTTTCATGGAATAACAAAGACTCTCTTCCTTACCAATGGCAAACATGTGTCTTAAGGTGCATGTGTCTCAATCTGGATGTATTTTCTCTGAACTGGGATGCTTCACCCTCTGATGTGAGGCGTCATCCACACCTGCTTCACCCACACTCTTAGGAAGTGGTTTGGTCTGAGGAACTGTATTGCCCTCAACTGGATCTTGGCGTAGATGGGGAAAGGAAGATGCAAGGAGAAGGACAAAATGTGGGTGTATTCCTGATTTAGCTGTCAGAGTGGTAAATCTGTGTGTTTCAAATCCCAGGATACAGACCTTCTGTCTCCTGGAATAACGGTGAACAACAGCTATTGTTCCAGTGGCTCTAATCTGGAAGCCAGCAGACACCTCAGCAGGAGCAACATTGATATTCCCCGTAGCAACGGAGAAGATCCAAAGAAGCAGCTGCCACGAAAAAGGAGTGATTCATCAACCTATGAGCTGGACACGATAAAGCAGCATCAAGCCTTTCTTTCAAGGTAAGATTTTTGAAGGAACAGAACCAGCAGTATTGTGGAGCTGAGATTGCTGCATCTGTGAAACGCAAATGTTGCTTTGTCATCCTGTGATAAGCAAGGTGGAGGAAACTTTAATTTAGAGGAGTATAGATTTTAGTGTGTTGTATATGCAAAAAGAAAAAAAATTAACAGCACTCTTGCTCAGTGGCAATGAGAGAATCCAGCTGCTCTACTGCATCTGTATTACAACGGCAAGAAGCCCTTCATCCTGTTGCTTGACAGCTGAGGCAGTCAGGTAACTGCTTTTTTGCTGCAATTGCAGGACGGAGGTTATAAAGCAAATGTAGAAATCGTGCAAGGAAAGACGGTGAAGCAGAACTGGGAATCCAGTGTTGTATTAATTTCAAAGCATGTCTGAAAGCTGATTTTGAGTTGGCTGGCCTGTGCTTGGGAAAGGTGGGGGTGAGCCGAGTATCCTTTCATTTTGGCCTAGTTCAAGTGTGAGATTGAATTGTGGTGCCCTTTCTTGTCACAGGAGCAGGTTTCTGCTGTCGTGGCGGCAGGATGCTCTGGATAAGACATCCTGAACCCAGGCTGGTTGGCTGGTTCATGGAGCAACCTTCAGCCGCATGTGAGGGTTGTTCTTTGTCTGCAACTATTTGCCAAAGCAGCCCGAGTCTCCGGTGTGGAGCAGGGACAGGGGATTGTATTCTGTCCCTTGCCAGGGCTGCTCTGTGGCACCAAGGTGGTTTTCAAATTTGTTACTCGCTGTTGAAGCCCCTGGTATAGCATTTCCTAAGCTCCTTCAAATGGACTTTCAGAAACGTATCCCTTAACGTAACTGATGAAATTTTCATAGCAGTCTTTCCGTTGCCGTGGAGTGTTCGGGGATTACTTCTGTAAACCCAGAGGCTTTTCCTGACTGAATCATCTTCTCCAGCCTGTGGATCTGGACAGCCCAGACCTTTTCCTCCTGCAGGGCGGGAGGAACTGCAGCATCCTCTTAATCCCTCTTCCCCCATGCCCCAGGTACTGGGGAGCAATGGCCCCCCAGCAAACACCATTATCTGCGCTGAAACTGTGCCCAAGGCTGTTCCTTTTGCCCTGTGCCGAGCCGAAGGCTTGCCCTGCGCTTCTGCCCCTCCTTCGCTACTTCCACCAGTCGCTGCTGCAGCACAGGGATTCCTGTTGTCCTGCCATGTTAGAGGCCCTTTTGTAAAAGTTTCATAGGACAGAAAAAGTATCAAAGTGGACATCGTTGGTGCACAGAGATACTATATTCAAAGAGACAGCTGCATTTGGAAAAAAAAAAAAAACAAACCACAATAAGCTTCTCGGCTGTTTCCAGCAGGTTAATAAAAGGCAATCAGTCTCTTGTTCGTACCTTATCAAAACAGCCTCCTGTATTACCAGAGAAAATATGAGTCGTGCAAAAATGTGCTCTTTCTCCTCTTTGTTCTTGACCTCAGGGGCATGGACTGAGCTGAGGAAAGTGGACTGGCATCTTGCTGCAGTTTTACATCTAGTTTAAAATAAGTGCTGGGCCTGACGTGGATAGGAGATTGCACAGTTTGTCATTTCAAATAGCTTTGTCCTGGTGCTTCCCGCTCCGTCTCCTAAGCGTTGTGCCCGCTCCCAGCATGAAGCACTTGGGGGTCCCTGGCAATGGCTGTCAGTGTTCAGTGCGCTGATGGACTGGTGCATCTTTACTTCTTTAAGGGGTTTGCATTTTTTAAATCTACCTTTAGACCTTGGGTCAAAAATTAGTCTCTTGCCACAGCTCAAGAGCAAGATTCACTCAGGGAAAGGTGCAGCGTGAAGCTGCTGCATGAGCTTTCTCCACATCTCTCCCCCTCCGCTCCTTGGCGCAGGGTAGGCTCAAGTGCAGCGATTCACCTCCTCCGCTCCCGTGTGATGGCAGGGTGTCGCACACGGACCCGTCCCTGGACCTTGTGCTTACAGCCGTCGTTGCTGAGCCACACGATCATCAGCAGAATGCCCCTTCGGCCTCTCTGTCACTAAGTAATGATTTTCCCGTACAAAAACCAAGCCCTGACGTGGCTTCGTGCAGGAGAATGGCAGAACAGAGCCAAGCTTTCCTGACGGGCAACCTGGCATAGGGGCCTTTCTGTCTGTGCCTAGTGCAGGTTTCAGCTTGTGCCAAAGACACTCGTTCACGTATCAGACCTACCCGCTTCCCTGGGGTAATGCCCAGCAAGCCAGAGCAGCATCTGGAGGTTACAATCACACATTTATTTTTAAATTCAGTCCTTCTGCACAACTACATTATTTCTGGCTGTGCTGTACTTCTGTTATTGTAAATGAGTTGATTTGCTTCTGAAATCCATAAGCTCTTGTTTAATTAATGCACACAGTACATCTGCTGCTTTTTAAAGGGAGAACAGGGTGCTGTAGGTTGCTTGGAGCATGACGGATTCAGACTTCCCCTTGTCTCTCATTTCTTCTGATTGCTAAAAAGACTATCAAGTTCGCAGTACAAAGAGAAAAGCTGTCCAAGTCACTTAGCGGTGTGAGTGGTCCCGTTCTCTTCGTTCTCCACAAAGAGATGCCATGGGAAGATGGGTGGAATACACACAAAAACCCCTTGCACCCGTCCTGCCGTAACACATCTGCCATCAGAACAGTCTTTCCTTTTGTGCCTTCGTTTGAATCACGTTGCTGTAGCCCTGTCTTTGGCAAAACTGAACATGCTCTAAATAACTTTGTATACCTTACACACGGCAAAGTTAATGCATTACAGTCTTGTCAGCTAAAATAATTGGAGCTTCACTGAAGGTGGCTTGTTTTTAAATGTGTTTCAGCGTTGCACGCCTTGGCAGTGTGATCTCAGGGAAGCTCGTTCACATCACAGAAATGGGAACGTGCTCATTTTAGCTGTCACTGCTGTAACCTCCTGTTCCTCTTGCTTTTCACATCACTGTTTTGACTTTCTGTGATATGTATGTCTGGCATAAGTAAGCTTGTTATTTCCCCAAGGTTGGTAACCAGCAGAATAGTACTGTGTATGCATGCACCTTTAGAGAATACGTGAAGGGCAGCATGAGAAGAAGGTTTTTTAGCATGCTTTGGGAGTGGTGGTCAGCAGAGGTGCTGTCTCTGGGGTGATGCATTATTTGCCAAAGCAGGAAAACAAGGTCTAAGTGAAACCCGTTTTTCTTCTCAAATGTGTGAGTATTTGCAGCTGCTCACTTACTGAATGGCTGTCCCAGAGGAGGAGTGTGTGTGAGCGAGCAACTGCCCCGGTGCTACAGACAGTGAGGAGCGAGCAGCCCTATTTCCATGAGCGCAGCAGTGCTGGGACGTCGCTGCCCGGCCGGGCAGCCAGCACGCTGCGTTCAGAAGTGGCCTTGATGAGTAAGCGCTATTGCATACGGAGGCCCGGCGAGTGCTGGTGACCACCTGGGATTTTGACTTGGGGCCACAAAGCTGGCAAGAGACTGTTGCACTTACATCATCCCTGACTCTAGGCCAGTAAACCTTTTATCCAACCCAACTGTTGCGGTATCCATTTATCCTACATATTTTATAGAACCTGTTCAGATGCTTTTTAAAGTGTTTGCAAACACCCTTTTAAGTCGGTGCTGGTACTCTGTCTTCAACTTTCTGCTTCTAATTGTAATGACAATAACCCAGCAAGGCTGCCATCTGAATCTGTAGAACCTGGAGAGCAAACGAAATTGCAGCTTATTGCTTTTGGATGGTAACAGAAGAATCTCAGAAACCCTTTTGTGAACCAGGTTACTAGTGTTACACATCTGTCATTTCGCTGTCTAAGATCTAGACTGCAAAGAAGCACCTTTTCCGAACGTGGGGGTGGATTCCTGGGACTTTCATCTAAGAGTTCCTGCCGTTTGTTCCTCAGTGTCCAAGTGACTTTAAATCTCAGTCTTAAATCTGTGTATTGCTCAGCTTGCACTGCACACAGGTTCAATTTTACAAAGAAATTTGACACCTGAAAGAGTGGGGAAAGCTAGACGTGTTTTATATTATTATTCTTTTTAAATACAGTTACCTGGAGTTGTTGGGATGGGGTTAAGTAGTTTGGTAATAACTTGACAGGTGTGGCCTTATGGGCAAAAGAGAAGTGGGATAGTCCTGGGTGCACATTAAATACAATTTACCGTACGACCACTGGCTTAATGACTCCAAATTCCCATTCCCAGTGAATGCTGTACACATGCATGGAAGCTGTGGCGCAAACTTGGTGCGCAAGGATATTAGAAACTCTCTTGCAGATTTTGATCTTTCTTTTTCTCTCTCCTTTCCCATTTTCTGTTTCTTTTTCCTTTTCAATCCTATAACATTTGTCCAACTACTTCCACGAGGAAGAAATTGGTAAGCACAACTTTCCCTAACATTTGAGAATAAGGAGATGGAAGGAACTCAAATGTTGACAACCAGAAAGCATAGCAGTGATGTGTGTCATGGAGTGAATAACTGTAAACCTGCTTTTTTCCCTTGCTACTCTAGTAATTTTAGCTTGCTGGTTATTTTATCTTGCAAATTACTGTCCTACTAGTGTCAACCAAGATTTTGACTCCTCAAAGAAAAACTGTTTTGAGGAGATAGGAGTGTGTAAATGAACCCACTCGAAGCCTGGATTTGTACAGTCTGAATTATGCCAATATAATGAGGTAATTCTTTGGGAGGACGTTTTACTGGCTAGTAAAACTGCAGTACTGAGGCATGGTGAGTTGATTGGCACAGTTCCTTCATTAAACAGATAGAAATTATATTCACTGCCACTCACTTATCTGGCCTTCAATTATGAAAAAATAGCGTGAATAAAATTTTAACTTTATTTTCTGTTCTTGTCCCAGTTTACATTCTAGTGTGCTGAGAAATGACCCAGGATCCAGGCGATCTAGTAGCTCTACAATGTTGGATGGAGGAAATATTGGAAAGTTTGAATTTGAGATCACCGACTTCTTCCTCTTTGGCTCTCCCTTGGGTCTGGTTCTTGCACTGCGAAAAACTGTCATTCCAGCTCTTGACAGTAAGTCCTGATGTAAACTGCTGAGTTCACTTAGTGGATGGTGTAAGCACCTCCTGCAACAAATCCAGTAAGCTGATGAGACAAACTGGTAAAAACCAAAGATTTACATATAATGCTTACCGCACTGTAAGGAAGCGGAACACTGCGTGCTCTAGCCAATACTGATTATACAATTTATTTGCAGTGTACCTCCAAACATTAAAAATACTGGGCAGTTTTTGAGTCTGTAAATATTGTGATAAATTGTTTCAGTTGACTAAACTGGAAGATGAGGGAGGTGATAAATATTTAGCACTTTTTTTAACCCAACAGTTGTCCTTTTTACAGACAAATATTTACAATCATCTAACAAATAGCCTTTTGGTACTTGAGGGTTTTTTCTCCATCTTTTTAGTCTTTCAGCTCAGACCAGCTTGTCAGCAGGTCTATAACCTGTTCCACCCTGCAGACCCATCAGCTTCACGCCTCGAGCCTCTTCTGGAGAGGAAGTTCTACCTTTTGCCCCCCTTTAATATTCCACGTTACCAGAGGTTCCCACTGGGCGATGGCAATTCTGCTGTTCTGGGTAAGTCACTCTGGATCCATATTAGTGGTCTAAAGGATTATAGTCACGCTTTACATGAAATTATCAAAGCAATTGGGAATGACAAGAAAGAGAATTGGCCCTATAATGTTAGCCTTATTTCTGATTTACCAGAAGAGTAGTTTTCTTCCAACAAAATCGGTGCCTTGTGACCCATATGCCCTTCATTTGTCACACAAAGGCTATCAGCTGCTGAGAGTCATGATGTGGTGAAGGTCCCCATTTTACACCCAAGCTGGTGCTTGTGGTTGGGACTGAATGAACCATGATTAACTTGGCTGAGTTTTTAGGACTTCGATGTTTGGAGGGCCAATGAAGACTGGAAGGAACAGTGTCAACAGTGAGATAGATGATTTACTTGGTTGCAGTCTGTGCTTTTTCATGGGACAGGCTACTGCAGATTGGTGGGCTGGTGACAGTGCCTTGCCCTTGCCATTGAGACACTTTGTCTTCCTAAGGTACCTAGGGTTCCTCTGCCATCAGTGGCCTCTTCACTTGCTCTACCCCAGTTGCAGCAGTAACAGAGCTAAAATGGCTGTGTGCATGCCCTTTTGTCTTACTGGGTTGTATTTGAAACAACTGTGTCCTGACCATGCCCTGCCTCAGCTCCCATTGCATCAGTGCTCTTGCAGTTGATCTAATAAAATAAGTTATATTTCCTACCATCTTCACCTCACTTCTGTACCTAGACTTCCATGGTCTGTTGCCATTTCAGTGCAGGCTCTCATTGCGAGGAGCTCTTGAGGAAGCTCACCACTGTGCGGAACTAAATTTGACCTTTCTCCTTCACCTATAGCTTTGGTTCCCTGTGGGGACAGGGCTTTGGAGCAGGAAGAACAATTGCACCATAATTTTTCCCTTGTTAGAAGTTGTTAGTCGAAGCTACTTAAAGTCAACATTGCAACTAAGAGTCACTACTATAAATCTAGACTTAGAGCACACAGGAGAATGCTGGCAAACCAGAGTAGAATATCAAAGCCACCAGCTAGAAAGATTGGGATTTAGTTGTTGTTTGTTTCCCAAAGCTCTGGTAACTCAGTTGTTTTAATGTTTGAATCATGCAGGACTAAATGAAGAGGAATATGTGTCTAGAGCTGAATAATCTGGTGATAGTCTGCATAATTTTTAAATTGAAAATCCAAAGCAGCAGTCTCCCATCTATCGGTATATTTAAAGATTGCATTGTAATTGCTGAATCTGGAGGTCTGATTTGTTAAATGGCCGTAAACTAAAACCCATGTTTAATAAAGTGAATAAAAAACTTTCTGCAGGCCCCACTCAGTTGTCAAATTTAGGAAAGATCTTGCTGCAACACTTTAAAAATGGATCCACCCACAATTACATTTGTACCCAATCCAGTTACAACAGCTTGGGGAATCTATAGCAACTTGAAAAGCAATTTGCTTTTTGGGTGTATTCTAGGTATGAGCTGCAAGCTTCTTAAAAAACAAACAAACAAACAAAAAAAAACCCTAAACATCTTACCTCCATCCTCTTGAACACCTTGTTCTCACTGAAGCCAGAGGTAAAAGCTCCGTTGACACTGAGCAACCTGTGTTCTGGTTATCGTTCCATGCAACAGCAGGGATCTTAGTAGTTTGCTGTGCCTCCCAAGACCTTTCAGGTGGCTGTGTTTAGAGACACACTTGCTATCTAGTGGAGAAGAGTTAAACAGCAGTTAGCTCAGCTATGAGAAAGGTAGAGTGATTTCAAAACCCTCTTCAGGTTTGAGCCTTCTTATTTTAAAAGATGCTGCTCTGCTGTGATGAATAAAACTGACAAAAAAGGCAGCTTTAAATTCTCTTCTCGTGTAAGACAAAGCCTCTTCATTTGCTTATCATAAAGTAACAGGCTATTCGTTTCCATTACAGTCAAAATTTCAGTGTTGTGATTTACACAGTGCCCAGAAGGACTGTTCTACCCATGATTTGCAAAGCCGCTACTGAAGTTGGTGTTCACTGTAGGGCGCTCCAGAGAAGTTAATTGCTACTATAATTAAGCTATATGATTTGATGATCACGTAAAGTTCAGGTGCTCAATTATAATTAGTTATGTGCAAAACCTCCTTTAACACTGTTTGTGCATATTTCCTCTTGCAGATAGCTAGCTTTTTTATAGTCCACGATTCAGAAAGCCTCTTAGATGATTTTTTTTTTTCCATTTTCCCATCTGTACTAAATATTGGGTCCCTGTTTCATTACAAGCAACCTGCAGAGTGCAATCAAATTCACATCCTTGCTTACTCCTGTGCTTTGCACTGTGTGGATTGTGAGTCTGATTCAAGTAAATCTCCCCTTAGAACATGCTTTTTTTCCCATGTAGTAAAAAGATTTCTCTGGATCTGCTGGGTATTTATGGATTTGGCTCATTGGAGAAGCGGGTTAAGAGGACTCCCTTTTCTTTTGTTGTTGAAATGCCATCGTTGTGCTCTCCTCTGCTACCAGTTAATCTCTCTGATGTGAGTCTATTTGGAAAGTCACACGTTTTGTTTCTTTTACTCTGTTTGAAGGTTGTCCTTTCATTGAAGACTCATAGTTGAAGTGCTCAGTTGTAACTGTTTGTATGTTAACACTTTGTGGCCGCGTGTCTGTTGTTCTTTGTCCTTCTGTTTTGTTTTTTTGTTTTTTTGTTTTTCCCCATCTGCTTCTAGTTGAGACAATCCAGAACAATCCCATCCTCCTCATGGAAAGTAGCCCTCTGGGTGCTCTCCAGCACCAGGACAGCTTCATGGAAACAAGTATCCCCGTTCCCGTACTGAATTGGCAAGATGTTTCCAATAAAAGTGCTGGTTTTGCTGAGTGTGTGTAATCTACACTTTTGTATTGTCTATGGTGTTGGGTACTTGGGGTGCTTTTTGGACATCATGCTGTTGCCCCGTGGAGTTGAAATCTTCATGCTGTGTATCAGGCTGTGCCACATGAAATAACTGCTTGGGATCACGCTTGGGTCTGGGAGACCCACCATGACAAGAACGAGTTGGGATTACAAACCCTGTCCCATTCCGGTGTTGATTCTAGAAGGGGAGACTGCTGCCACGTACTTTTTTTTTTCCATCTGTGGTGGCTGTGCTGCTGGAAAGAGGCTTTGGCACAGAGAGACAGAGTCCCTGGGTGGCCCTGCTTGTGCGGCACACACCGTGCACAGGATCCCCTGGGGATGGGTTGGTTGTCTTCAGTGTCTCTCCCCAGCAGTCAGCCACACTGCACCGTGGCCAGAAGTCTAATTAATGTCTGTGTCAGACCAGATTTTGTCCATTTGATTATTTCATGTTTGGACATTCCTTGTGGCTCTGCTGAATACAGTGACTGAAGCTTTCAGACCCCAAGGTGGCTATACGTGTTGGCTTTTTAAAATTAATTTCTCAACTTCTGCCTTAAAAGCAAAGTTTGATGCATTTGTTTTGCCTTATTTTCCTTCGTAAATGCTGCATGGCCTCATTTACTCTGGTTGTGGCTGGTGCTACATCTGCGATTTTAATGAGATTTGACTTTCAGTTTTTTCTTCCCCGTGTGTCTGTCTTGCCCATTCTCACCTCTTTGTCAGTGTTCTGCATTGGGAGCTTGGTTCTGCTGCCTTGTTGTCTTTGACAAGCTGACCCTTGCTGTTTATGAGCAGTCCAGTACGTTATGTGGTCATACAGGATGGCAACATTGCTGACTATTCCAGACACTCTCTCCCTTTGTTTTTTGAAGATGTAGATGATTTTTAGGGATGTGGTTACCATATTGCCTGTGCTGTGATGTTCTCTAACAAAGCAGAGGGAAAGGATCTGGCACTATTAATTTTTGAGGTCACTGATGAAATGCCATTTAGCTGTCATCTGATATTTCCTGCTGTCAGGACAGAGCTTTTAGCAGCTTCTCTGCTCTTTACCCCATGTTTCAAGCACACAGTGTGGCCAGGCAGTGCTTGGCTTGACTGCAGCAAGTGCTGAATCCCAGTTCAGACACTGGCCTGCGGGAAATTCCCAGTGTCGTAAAAACTTACGGACAACAGAAATCTGTGTTGCTCTTGATCTCAGGGTAGCAACTGCAGAGTGCCCAGTGCTGACCAGTGGCTCCAGTGCAAGCAGGGTCTGGCTTGGGCTGAGCAGCTGGCTGGCTTTTCTATTTATTTTTTTTTTTTACTTTTATTGAACTTCACATATTTTTTGATTGCTTTCAGTATTTCCCGCTTCAGTGCCACTGCTCAGCCTGCAAATAGCACATATTGAAATCTGCCATTCAGATACCCCAAGGACTTAGCTCAGTGCCAGCAGTGTATTAGGAGGATGGCCCAGTGCCGTTCATATAGTGGGAGACAATTAGTAAGAACATTGACAAACGGGTCCATAAATGGAAAGGCACAGCACTGAAATGAGTATTCAAGAACCATAGCGAGGAAAAAAAAAAAAAAAGTGATTTTGCTTCTTATGTCACCTCCGCTAGAAGTCCAGTTACATCTCAGTCCGTTGCGCTGGCCCGACGTGCAGAGGTCCTCTGTTGCGAGAGGGGATGCTCAGGGCACCGCTCGAGCCGGGTCTCCTCTTCCTGACGCCTCCTCGTTCTGATAGTCTGCCTTCAGCCGCAGGACGAAGTACCCTTCAGCCAGTGCAGTAAACCAGGGCCACCTCTGTCCTTAACTGGCCATCTAAATGAACAGCGGAGCTTGACTGAAGTCTTGCTGCCGCGGGCCCGGGTGCGGCCATCTGACTTCACCCTGGGCTCCAAGCGCTTGCCCGAACACGCTCCCTGCGACCTGAGTTCTGGCCGGGGATGCCACCTCCGCAGTGCCCTTTGGCAGCAGGAGCGGTTGCAGGTGCTGGGGTCGGTCTGTGCGGCTGTGGCAGCATCTGTGACGTCCCACCCTGGTCACTGCGCTCCCCAAGAAAGCCCCTTTGGTTTCAAAATTGCAAGAGCAGTGCTACACAAGGGATTTGGTGCAAAGAATACGCAGAGTTTAGGAAATACGTTATTAGGGTTTTTTTCTGTGAGTCAAATCCCGGCGTTTCATCTGGCAGTCGCTGTCACTGCAGCTTTGGAGTTGAGGAAGATTGGCTGAAGGGGCAGTAATGCATAAACCAGGTTTTCTGTCCATGCTTCCTGCCCTGCCTTTTCCTGGACCTCGTTTTTCTTAGAAACTGTGCTTTTTCGGGGTGTGTAGCTTGGGAAAAGGGAGAGCAACCTGAGTGGGCTGGAGCACGAGAGCGAGCGCTGCTGTCGGCCGGCGCTTCGTCCCCTGCAGAGTAGGCTCCTGCCACCAACACGGGCAATCCTAAACTGAACAGTTCAGTAAGACTAAAACAGTTCAGGCTTTTGTAGGAGTGAAAATTACTTCTCTGGTGACACTAGCTAGAATGGCGTTGGAAGGGCTGTTGAGGTTGGGGTTTTTTGCTTTGAACTCATTGTATTCAAAAATCCCCGGTCAGGCCCAAGAAAGCAAGGCTGACTAAAAAGAGCAAGCTCAAAATACCACTATTTCTTCCGTTATTCTCTTTCCACTTTCTCGGTCCTTGAAAAAGGAGATAAAATTCAGGCAGAGCTAAGTGAAGACATGCTAATGGAGCCGGCGCTGTGATCAACCCAGGCAGCGCCATATCTGTCCCAGCCTTTTCTCCTGTGTAGCATTGCTGTAACGCTCTTCGGTGTGTCTTCCAGCTGCTTCCTAATTCAAACCACAGATGTTTTATATTTAAGGGAGAGGAAGTAGTTCAGGCTTCTCTGGTAGGGGTTAGTTAAACCTGAACTTGGTATTTTTCCTAGTGCAGGCAAAGCCAAACCTCTTGTTGCGTCTGCCCAAGTTCAGGGAAGCTGATGGTCATCATCTGTGCTACAGCTGCGTTGGGGCACCTGTTTGATGTGACACAAGGGTATAATTGCAGAAGGATCTCACAGTCTGTATGAACAAGGGAAAGGAGAGGAAGGAGTAACCAGGGAAGAGGTGAGAGGGTTGTTGCAGGTCTTGCAGCAATGGGAATGAGACCGTTTACCCTTTGAGACCTTTGAGGGGTTGAACGCAGCTCCTGGCTTAGCTCACGTCCTCCCGAGTACAGCCTCCCCGAATTGTCAGCTCTTGTTTGTGCTGGTGCTTTCTGCAGTAAGAGAGCCGTGCTGGCCCGGTGGGGCTGGCTGGGTTGTGGATGCTGGTAGCAGCCTTGACAGCCAGCAGCTCAAGGCAAGGTGAAAAGAGGAGGAAAGTGCTGAGAAAGTGATGCTGGTAATGGCCTTTCAGGCACAACGTGGGCAGTGTGTGCAGCTCATCATCAGGTCAGGCTCCTGCTAGGGCTCAGATCTTGCAGTCCACGTAGCTTTTACACAGAGCAGCTTGTGGCCTGATTTTCCCTGCAGAGAGCAGAACTCTTTTACTGACACTTAGCTACGCATTTTCTGCATCATACATTCCCTTTCCCTCCGCTGCAGCAGAATTTGTGTGGGCACAGACACTGCTGCTGCGAACTGAGGATTGGAGGAAGCAAATCAGTAGCCCCAAGCAAAAAAGATCGATATTAAAATAAACCAGTTGCCAAAACAATGCCCTGTGTCAGCCGCATACTGGGATGAAATCCAAGGATATCTAAACTGGCTGAAATAGGCAGAGGGTGTTGGTGTGTGGGAGCCGTGTACTTGCATTCCCCATGGCATCTACTGCCTGGCTGGGCCCAAACCTGCGCCCTGTCTGATACCTGGGAATGAAGTTCAGATGCTGCTCCTCAGGTACAGCAGAGGTGGGCAATGTTAAAATCATAGTAAGTAGCTTTGCTTTTGCATGTTAGCGTCATGCCGGTGCTGCCTGCTATGAAGCACTTAGTATTGGCATTACAAACCCTCTGAGCGCAGGATCCTGGGATACAGGCACTTAATTCGGCCTCGTAGCATCCACAGAGGGAAGAAAACTGAAATGCAGAGATTTGATCGTGACTTTCAGCATCTCTCGGTTTGCCAGTCCTGAACATACTAGGTCCATTTCCCTCCAATACATATATAAGGTCCATGTGAGCATGACTTTAAATCCTCCTTTTCTGTATTTATGTACTAAAGGGTTAGGCCACACTTGGTAAACCTCAGGCTGGGATCTAAAAGTCCAGACTTGCATGTTGTACAAAAGAAGCTCTGTTTTCACAGAGACTGAGTGCTCCCCGATCCGCCAACACCGATTGGAGATGTAAGTGCTCAGCACCAGACTCCTTTCTTTCAATAGCCCTTACTTTAGCTTAACAAGTGTTGGCTGTATCCATTAGCAATACAATACGAGTTCAAATTTAGTCCCTGCCAGGCATGAAAATGTTTTCTTGATTTTATTTTTTTTTTTTAATTTTTGTTTTTGCATTAATGCTTCTATCTTGGAGATGTTCTTTTAAGTCTAAATGTTTCAAGAAAACAAATATCCCCTTTCTAAGGTGGTTGTTTGTCGTTCTTCTTACCTTGGTTATTTTGTCTCAATGTGAATATATAAAGTTGTGTATATTCACATCTGTATGTATGACACATGCTTCTGTTATTGCTGCTCGAATAAGTCTGCCTGGATTTTTCTTTGGGGTGTTGGATTTGTCTTTTGAGCTATTTATTTTGCTTCTCTCAATCAAAGACTGCTCCTCCAGCCACATGTCTCTGCCTGCCGCGGTGTTTGCTTTCCTTTCAAACCAGAGCTCTGATGAAATGTTTTGGTTTTATTTTTTTCATTCCAATCAGTTCTGAAAGGTTTTTGCACCTACCAGCCTTGTTTGCCTCCTTCCTCCCCTCGAGTTCATCTTGCCCAGCCTCTGTCTGTTGGTCTAATATTTTGATTTCCCTGTTTCAACTTTGTAGCAGATGTTGTTCAGTCTCATGGTGCCGTCTTCATGGAAAGCGCGTCCCTGTCCACCCCCATTTCAGCCCCTCAGTTCAGGGGCTTCCGGAGAGCCAGTGAGATCAGCATTGCCAGCCAGGTCTCAGGAATGGCAGACAGTTACACTGCTTCCAACATAGCCAACAGTAAGTGTTTCACCCCCTCCGAGACTATTGCTCGCTGCCGCACCGCTCTCTCAGCGCCGCGCACCGGGCCAGAGCCACGCAGCTTCTGTCTGTCTGTCTGTCTGGGGTTATACTTTCCATTAATAACAAAAAGCTGGAATTATTCCGCCTTCAGCTGGTTTTGCTGTAGTCAGCGCCACGTGTTATCGTATCCCCTGGAGGAACAGATGATATATTTGGTTATAATACAGGGGCCACCGCTGTGTTACGCATGTTGGACCATGCTGGTGATAAACTGTTCAAAAAAATGTAATGATAACTGGTAACTCTGAGCACCATTTGGCCGCTGTGTGCGGTGAGGGTTAATCCAAAGGGATGTTTCTGTGCGGCTGTTGATAAGTCGTGCAGAACTGGCAGGGATCGGCACGGCCAGGCTGATAACGCAAGATGTGGCGTGCGGCTTGATGCAGATCGCCTAAATGAGGTCCACAAAAATGGGGGTGAGTAAGCCCCTCTAATGCTGCAAGGCAAGAACAAGTTTGGGTTATTTATTACTTTGCATTAGAAATTTGGGTCTTCTGTAGCCTGCGGGGCAGCTCAGAGAGTCAGCCAGCTATGACCCATATCCCAGAGCCAAGTGAGGAATAAAAGGGATTTTTTATTTCTTACTTTTGCCAAGACCTGTATAACTTCCCAGCTAATACAGGGGAGAACAACAGCCTTTGTTAATGGTTCCGCCCCTACTTTGTTTCAGCTGAGGTGTGAGATTAATGGTCTGTGTCCTCAGGGACCTCTAACAACTCAGACCAAAAAAGGCTGAAAACCAAATAAATTAAAAAAAAACAAACCAAAAAAACCCCTCAAAAAACTTCAGCCCAAATTCTTATCCCAGTAGAGGTGGAAAAAATTTAGAGATGCTCCATTCCTGGCACGTTAGAATACAGGGCTATGAACAACTCGCTTCATAATTAATTGCTGAGGTTAATAACGCTCCCCGAGGCGAGTGTTAGTTGCTGACAGTCTGCGGGAGCCCATCAGGGCCTGCTGTAACTTCTTGCCCTGTTTGAGGCAACACTCAGCAGCCGGAATAAGCTACCTGCGCTCCAACAAACGAGGTTTTCTTTCCCAAAGCACGTCCGAGGGCTGACGCTGTGCTCCCCGTGTGCGTTCTTATATTTGTCCTGGTAAGACGTCTTGCCAACCGCTTGCTAAATATTAATCTGCTTGGGAAGAGGCTCCTGGGGGAGAAGGTGTTTGTTTTGTGCTGGTTTCACACCCACGGAGCTGCCGAGCTCGGCTGGCCGGAGGGGAGGTGGGGAGCGGTGGTTGTTCGTTATGAAGTGTTTACGCCGGGGCAATGCAACGGAGGGACCCAGGCTGATGGCAGGGTCAGGCCCACGCAACGCTTGCCTCTCCTTGCTTTCCCTGCGCTCTCCCCGGTTATTTAGCTTCTGGTTTGTGTAATTTTATTCTTCGCGCACTTCACAGCCGTCCAAACCTGTTTCTGAGATCGGAAAGGAAGAGTCCGGCCCCGGCGCGGGCTGCGCACACACCCTGACCCTATGTGCAGCCTGCCCCAAGGGCTGTCGCAGCCCCTTCCGTCGCCTCCCGAGTGCCGACATGTCCTCTGGGCCCTGGCTCTGGCTTTGCAGCTCTTGCGCTCGACCTTGTTAGCGCGGTGGTAATGGGAAGCCGTGGCGTTGAGGGTCGGAAGTGGTCTGTGCTTATCCCACAGGGAGAGCCAGAGGAAGCCCAGAGGGGCACCGCAAAGCCGTGGCTCCCTCCCGGGAGCCCTCCCTAGGGTGCACCTTCCTTTGCACTGTGAATTTCTGGAAGATGAAACTGGTGTTGCCGGCGGCATGTGTGCCATAATAATAAGTGTGATTTCTGCTTTTTTTTGATTTTATTTTTCCTTTTAGAAACCAAACACCACCTTAATCATTGTAGAGGGTTTAGCCTTCTTTCCCAACTTGCCCTCCCTCACAAATCCCCTACCCAAACCTCATCCAAGAGACGTAGGCAGCATAAACATGAAATCCCTTCGAAGGGAAGAAAGCTCAAAGGGCTGTGGAGTCAGGCTGCAGACTGTGTTCTTCGGATACCCGACCTGGACATCAAGACAGGTATTCTGGAGAGATCCACTCCGGTCAACTTCCTCTCTCGTTCAATAGTCACAGAACTTCACAACAAATCTATGCGCTTTCACTGAGGCACTTGCAATTTCTGATTGCATTTTAACAAGTATTCTGTCACTTGGCTCCAAAGATCGATCATAACACAGCTAACAACTTGGCGAGAGCAGAAGTTCTTCTGGGCAGAGCTGTGGGGACAACACTTCTGCCTCCACCACTGTCTTTTGAGCATGGAAGAGTAAATCCTGTCTGCTTCCTACAAAGAATCTGAAATTACCCCAAAGAATGCCCCCCTCAAGCTGGGGACTTGCATGAGAAGTGAAAGTTGGGACATGCCTGGGAGCTGCCAGTTTGGAAGACAGGGAGTCAGAAATGGCTCTGAGGAGGTGCCTGTGTGCTCTGGAAAAGCCATGTTGATCCATCAACCTCCTCTTTCCCATGGCTCTTCAGAAAAGCAAGAGCCCATTAGGATGAGGAGGGCCTGGGCATTCAGCACAGCCAGGGCTGGGCCATAGGGATGTGCTGATGCCATAACCTTCTTCACGTTGCTGTGGTGGGAGCTTTGTGCAGGTCTCTGGAAGGAGCTGGTGGGTCCATTTTTTCAGTTCAGCATCTGTACTCATCACCAGCTAGATTTCCCCTAACGAGGGGTTTGTTGGATTGTACGTTACACCTGGCAGCCCATAAAAAGGGAACATAGTCATAGAGAAAAACCAAGCTTGAGAAAGCCCTTGTCAAAGCCCTAGCTGTTGCAACCTGCATGCGGACGCAACTCCTCCTGTTGCCCTCTTGATCTGATCCATCTTCTCTTTCCACTGCTGCTTTTCCAGGCCAGAGCGAGGGAGTCGGAAAGGATGTGTGCATGGGCAGAATTCGGGGCAGTGTCGAAGTGTGGTGGTGTCCTGTGGGTGAATGGGTGGCTGTCGGTCACTTCTGTGCAAGTCGTTGACTCCCTCAGGGAGAAACTCTTCTGTGTTGTCTGTAACCTTGCCCACCCAAGTCCCAGAGCATTTTTCAGTCCCACATGCAATGGAGTCCTGGCACCCCTGGACACTTTTCTTGTTGGCCACTGCAGAGGCTGTGCTCCTTGGGGAGGCTGGGCTTGGATGTCTCAGTGGCCTGCAATGTGGTAGCCCAGGAGGGCAACCATGACTTGTCAGGGACTGCCAATCCCAGCAGCACATGCTATAGCACCCTGCCTTGTGGTGCCTTTTAGCATCTCATGTGGGTTCCCAGTATTCAGATCCTCTTTAGTGTGGCCGATATCTGGATGCTAAAGAGAAGCTAAAGGAGTGGGATGCGGGGCCGGAGATGGCCTGGGCGTGTACTGCGGTGAGCAGAGAGCACACACCCTTCCTCCCACAGCTCCAGGGAGATGCGTTTCTGTCTTATGTTTTGGCACAAGGATTCCCAGGTTCATTGCACGCGAACCTTGGACCCCTTCCGCAAAGTCGGGTCTAATGGCCAATTAATACCTGCCCTCTAGCGCCTTCCTATTTGCTTAAATAAAGGACAGCTCAAGTGGTGGTGCCCCGGCGTGTTCCTCCCTTAGTTTGAGCAAAGGCCGAGCCCTGGGTTGGTTGTTCCCTCTTAGCAGTGTGACCAGCCAGGGAGCAACCTCCCGGCATACCTGGAGTGAGGAGCCAGAGCCTCAAAATACCGTCTGTGACGGAGACCACGCGTGCATGTGAGCCCGCTTTGAATGAGTCTTTTACTTCTAGTTGCTGCCAAGTGGTGGGGAACCAAAAGGATTGACTATGCTCTCTACTGTCCTGATGCTCTGACGGCTTTCCCGACGGTCGCTTTGCCGCACCTCTTCCACGCGAGCTACTGGGAGTCCACAGATGTCGTCTCGGTCCTGCTGAGACAGGTACAGTTGTCTTCCCTCCCCCGATCTCCCTTGGGTCCTCTTTCTGATGAAAAACATTTTGGGCTCTTTGTTTTTCTGCTGCACCTTCCATAACTCTGGTTGAGAGTTACATAGAGGTGAAAAAATACCCTTTGCTGCTGCAGATCCATCTTCTTCCCTTTCCTTCTGTTCCTCACCTGTGGTGTTAGCAGAGCTGCAGACGTCACAGTTGTGGGTTAGGCCTGGTTAGTTTGAGTCTGGGTTCTATCATCGGAGCAGGTTTCAGATGGGCGCACCAAGGAGCTGTGGAGCGAGCCGAGGGCCATTTCCTATCAGATCCTAGTGGCAAAAGTCGGTGGCTCTTGTTTCGTGAAGTGAGCTGTTCTCTGTGCGTGCGAGTTAAGTCTGAAACCTAAGGGAAACTTCCCGATGTACAAATAAAAACAAGTTTTGTGTGAATTTGACGTGAGTTGATACAGTTAGGTTGTCTGTTTTGGCTTTCTAAGTTACTGTGGTCTCCTCTAGGAACTCAGACCATTGTCACCACGCTGGGATTATTAGTCCTTGTTCCTCCAGTACAAAGCAGTTCTCCTGGGGCTAGGTAAATGGGGATTGCTGGTGTCTGGAGTCTGACATCTCAGACTCTATCAACTTACACTTGGCCTGAGATTTAAATTTGCTGTTTAGAATGTGTTTTTCCTAAAAGAAATACTTTTCCTTCAGTTCCTTGGGGATGCGGGGGAGTTATTTGCCTTACAAAGTATGAACCCCCTCGAAGGAATGGTACTTAGAGCATGGAATTGGAAAAAAACAAAACTAAAAGCAACTCTGTGGATTGTGTTGCCCACTTTGGTGCTTAGGTCTGCTTTGCGTTAGCTCAGCTGTTCAGCCGTCCCCACTCTCTTCCAGCCTCTTCAACTGCAGCTCTCAATTATTTATGATTCTGTTGGCAAACTTTATTTCAGTGCTATCTTCCAAATCGTGCAGGAACCATAAACAACAGAGATGTCAGTGTTGGTGGCAGCTGAGCAGTAGCGATAATCCAGTGAGACCCTTTCTTCCCGGGCTGTATCTAGCCCAGCAAGACATCTCTGTGCTTTCACACGCCTTGCTGGATCAGCTACTGTGAAAACCCGCGTTACAGAGACCTGTAATTGTGCGTGAGTGGGAACAGTCACGACAGTCTCATACGCAAAATGCTCCACTGAAGAAATAGCCGATTACTCAGGATTCAGCCCGAACTTGGGTCTGTAGCACGGTGTGGCACTTCATATCTTGCAGCTCGAGGTACCTCTCCATCCATCCAAAGCCTGCCGGTGGCTGCCTGGGTAGTCTGGCACCCCCCTTCCCTGGTGTGCCTGTGTCTACTCACTTGTCTCTGTCTTGAGAACAGGATTTTTCTCATTCCCTGTTGTCTTGCTGTGCTTCCAGAGCACCACGCCACTTCTTCCCCTAATAAGGACTTGTTTCTAATCGCCTTTGAAAGTCATCTCTGGACAAAATGTAAAAGTAAGCTGTTGAATACTTTTAGCCTCCGAAGATTAAAGCTTGTTAAAACAAGCCCAGATAGGACTCAAAATAGATTCCTGATTTAAATAATTTTCAGTAAAACTTGTTATTTTGTTTACCTTGGATTTCCATGAACTCCCTCCCCAGCAAGCTCATCCTCCCTGGGGTCCTTTTTCCATTTTCCTGGAAGAAAAACAGCTTGAGCTCTGCAAAGCAAGCTGGCCTGTGGCAGACCCCTACAGCCTGGGTCAGCTGGAGAGCTGCTGACCACACAAAATATGTTCAAGACCTTGTAAAAGAGCCTATATATTTAAGAGGCTCCTTAATTTTTTGGAGAGACAGGTCACTAAGGACTACTGCCAATCTCAGATTTCTCCGTGCAGGGTCACCTCCCAGTCTTCCAGCAGTCTTTGAAGTATCCCCTCACCTTTGGGGTCTGTGGTGTTACTCTTCCCTTTCCCTTCTAGAGTTTAAGAGCGGTCTAGGTAGGATTTAATCCTGCTTCTGCATCCCTGCCTGCACCCTGGTGGCAAGCAGGAATTGCCTCCAGAGGCTGGCTAGTGAGCATCACCTTGCCCCACTGATCCTTGCTCTGGTGCAGTGACATCCCACCAGCACAAAGTCCTTGAGCTCTCTCGACCTCGGGGACAAGGTCAGCATGGGCAGACACCCTGGGCTCTGTCTCGCGCGTGGATGAGCTGGGTCCCTGTGCGCCTTTGCTGCGGTCAAATCAATGGTTTTGTCACCTCTCAAAATGAGGGGAGCAAAAGCCATGGGACAGGAGCAGTCCAAAATGTGTTTAAAAAGAGATAAGAAATGAGCTGAAGGAGCGGCACTTGTCGGCATGAGGCTGGTCAGAGCAGCTGGTGCTAGATCAGATTAGCTGCCGTTATGGGAACGGCAGAAAATCTGTGTTTGAAGGAGACTGGTCCCATGCAGATCCTGGGAAGAGGCTAATGAATGCCTTGAGGAAAGGCAGATGCCTAAGTGCAGAGCTTGTCCTGCTGTGTTTCAGGAGGTACAAAACTGACTCACAATCTAAATAACCTGTGTCCCAGCCGGGATTAAGTCAGCGCTGGCCACAGGCTGTGCTAGTTCGGAAGAGACCACTTGTCCTTGCAATTAAGGGAGCAGCCTGTAAAACCTGCGAGCTGACAAGCCAGACGCCCAGCAGGCGAGCCCAGGCCACCTCTGTCCAGGCATCGCCCTTACTCAGCGCTGGCTCGGGAGATGCGGAACAACGTGGGCAGGGGAAGGGGGCCGCTGCGCAAGTGGCTGATGTCTCGATGGGATCTGTCCTCCCACAGGTGATGAGGCACGAGAACTCGAGCGTTTTGGAGCTGGATGGGAAGGAGGTGTCTGTTTTCACCCCCTCCAAGCCCCGTGAGAAATGGCTCCGCAAGAGGACGCACGTGAAGCTCCGGGTAAGGGCGTTTTTGGGGCTGCCTCCATAGCAGGAGATGTGCTGTCATGTAGAGGGGTTTCGATTTGGGCTGCAAGAATGGCACTGAAGGTGGCCAGCATGGGCACGGCTGCATCTGTCCGTGGCAGAGACAGAGGATGATACTGCACTGCTGGTGTATATTAGTGATTATACCCTACCTGTGTAATTGTGAAAGAGCAACCTGAAAGATCTGTACCAGCAGGTCTCCTTTTGGCCTCAAGTCTGTGGAAAGTACAGAAAACAGTGGCTGTGGGTGAGGGAAAGGGACCAAAGGTCTTTCAAAGTCCAATAATGCAAGTTCTCTGCTCGGTAAATGCCCTTCGTTCCCAGGAGATGTCTCCGATTCCCAAAAGAGGGCAATTCTCTGCTAGAGCTGAAACAACATCAGTGAGATTCTCTGGCAGCTGTTTGTAATGCCTCTTACACCCGAAGTGTAAGAGTTAATAGGCAGTATCAGAATTGCATGTACAAACTGATATTGAAATTGGCTCTTCAGCCATGTCCAGTCAAATCCACCATCAATGTGGGGCACAGAACCTCACCTCTGCCATGGGTCAAATGCTTTTCTGTAGCTGAGAGCTGTGGAGGGGGGGTGGCAGAGAGAAACCCGTGCTCCAATTTGTCTGGTTATATTTGGCATTCCCCTGCGAGGCTGTCCATCGCTGCAAACTTTTGTTTTTGTTCTTTTTTTTTTTTTTCCCCTTGACTTGTGCAGAACGTCACAGCCAACCACAGGATAAATGACACAATTGCTAATGAAGATGGGCCCCAGACCTTAACTGGAAGATTTATGTACGGTCCATTAGATATGGTCACGCTCACAGGAGAAAAGGTACTGCTATGGGGGTTGTGCCCCATGGGGTGAGAAGCGTGACGGGGTTTGCTACCTTTGCATCTTGGCCCGGTTCCCTTGCTCAGACTTGTGTGGTGCCTCCTACCAGGAACAGCATTCACGGTGGAGCCCTTCACCACTGAGGCTGGGTTTCATTCCAGCATCCCGATGTTTGGGTGCTTCTCAGCTCACATCTGTGAAGTGCAGAGAGTGGAGGCAAGACCCAGCCCTGCTGCCGTCCAGAAGGGCTCAGCTGGAAGGTCCCCACGGTTGGCCTATTCTACTCGTCTCTGTCTTTAATGCTGTTGTTGACCCAGCCTCGCTGTATTCCCAGGTGGACATTCACATCATGACCCAGCCACCGTCAGGAGAGTGGGTTTACTTTGACACAGAGATCAGCAACAGCAGTGGCAGGATTTCTTATGTCATCCCTGAGAACCGGCGCCTGGGCATTGGCGTGTACCCTGTCAAGATGGTGGTCAGGTGAGGTCCCTTGGGGTGCTGGGGCTTGGTTTGCAAGAGGAACAAAAGTGGAATTTGATGACTATAGAATACAGTCCCTCCTTGTGGGGCGGCTCTGATTGTTCAGTGTGTTCAGAGCCTGGTTTGCCAGCGAGAAGGACAAAGCCATTTGTGCTCTACAGTTGTAAGAGGAAGATCCATGTTTTATTCTGACTCCTACATCATCAGCGGGATGGAAATTGAGCTCCCATTGCAGGACCAGACCTTCTGTACCACAGACACATGGCCTTGCAGTCATCTGCAAACCTGCACAACTAAGCATGTTTTTAAAGACCATAATCTTGTCCTTGAGGGACAGAACTTTGTACTTGTGATAATTCATAGGCCAAGGGCTCCAGCTCAACTCCACTTGCTGGTGTTGAGCTCTAGAAAGGGGGAGGAGAGGACCATCTTTTCAGAGGTGAACCCAGCAATGGTTTTCTGGGGGTATTTTTTTTGAATCACTGGCTCCAGAGCGCTATTTCCAGACCCACTTTAACGCAGAGGCCTTCACGCAGTGCCTGTCGTTGCTGTAACGGATGGTAGCATCACTGTTAGAGGCTTTGGGCTGGATTTGGGTGCTGCTTTGGGCTTGTGATGAGCTGCAGGACACATTGATACCTCCTGAAAGAATCTGTGTAGCTTGATGCCTATAAATACCTGCATCCCTTTCAGGGGTGACCACACATATGCAGACAGCTACATCACGGTCCTGCCAAAGGGGACGGAGTTTGTGGTGTTCAGCATCGACGGCTCCTTTGCAGCCAGCGTATCCATCATGGGCAGCGACCCCAAAGTCCGTGCCGGAGCAGTCGACGTTGTAAGGTCAGCGGCAGGGGCTGGGGCAGTCAGTTTGTTTTACGCTGGTGTTGCTCTAGGTCTGCAATCCATTGACTTGTGGCTTTCCTTCTAGGCACTGGCAAGACCTTGGCTACCTCATTATCTACGTCACGGGCCGCCCCGACATGCAGAAGCAAAGGGTGGTAGCGTGGTTAGCACAGCACAACTTCCCCCATGGGATTGTCTCCTTCTGCGATGGGCTCGTTCACGACCCGCTGCGGCACAAGGCCAACTTTCTGAAATCCCTCATCACAGACGTAAGCCTGGGTCTGCTGGAACACGATCGTAGCAGGGGTTTAGATTGCTCCTCATCCAATTGCCCCTGTTGGCACCAGTCTCTTGGCAGTCATGTGACCTGCAGCGAAAGATTCTGGGGCCGGTCTTGTTCAATATCTT
>NW_010555431.1:24992-28735 GCF_000687285.1 Phaethon lepturus | reverse complement strand
GGCGCCGCCCGGTGCGCGGGGGCTGCGAGAGGCCGGCGAGCTCCCGGTCCGAAGGGACAAGCCAGAGTTACGTGCATTTCCCCCCTTGTGCAACTGCTTCTCCCCGAGCAGAGCGTTCAGGAGGCTACTTCTGCCTGGGGCGCGAAAGATCTCAGAACCGCCGTGGGCTGGAGGAAGGGCAGCCGCAGGAAAGGCCTCGCAGGGCAGGATGAAAACTCCTGACCCTGATGCTGCGCAGACTGAGCACGTCTGTATTACAATCAACGTTCTGGACGATACGTTCACATACATGAGAAGAACCTCTAATCCCCTTCCCCTTTCCCTTCTTTCCTAGTTAAAATAACTATTGCCATTAACGCTCTCAGATACCTGTAACTGCAGTTCTCTGTGGAAAATGCAGAGGTTTCAAGTGATTTTATTTGAACAAGCCGTAGCAAGTAGTGAAGCTTTAAACCATATTTTATCAGCATCTGCCTTTAGAGGTTGTCAGCACCTCATTTTGGTTAATTCAATACACTTAAAGTTGTTTGGTGGCAATCCAGACTGAGGAGCATTGGGGGGGGGGAAGATAAAGGAGAATAGGAGAGATGTGAGGAGATAGTGCAAATTAAAAAAGAAGAGTAAAGATAAAATATGTTGTAACAGCAATGTTTGGAAAAAAATAAACACTGTAAAGGAACAAAATGTGTAAGAAAAATTCTTCTCAAAACATTTAATAGGCTATTAGTATTGTTATCATTATTATTTCTTCTTTTCAAAACAGCTATCTAAGCTGAAAATGGATCGTCACTGTATTCCTGCTTTTTCCTGACTCTGGTTCTGAGCTGCTCTAACAGTAGTTAGAATCATAGCCTTTACTACAATGACATCTGCATACCCTTGTTCACATTCACTTTTCAGAAACCATTTATATTAGAGAACTGGAAGCAAGCATCATAAGGCTGGTTATGCCGGTGGTATATTAGCCAGATATTTGCCTGTGCAAAAGGAAGCCCATGACCCCTTCAGAGCAACCGTTTGTTCTACCAGTAGCTAACAGATAGGTGTGCTATGCATTTTTTCATTATTTTTATGAAACTGATAAAATGTTTCCATCACATCGTTCTGATATTTCAGTATTCTCCCAGTACTAAATAAAAGACAAATTATTAAAAGTAAATATGTCAGTGAAACAGGAAACTTTTTTTTTAAATCTATGTGAAGATATTACTGTGCTTTATTCTTAGTCAATTTAACACTGGATGGCAACTGCCTGTGCTATTTTCTTGTCTGGAGAGAGTTCTCATTCAAGTTTTTTTGTGTCCTTCGTTACTTCTATCAGCCAAACTTCCCAAAACTGCATTTCTTATTATGCATCAGGATTAAAGAATTACCACAATGCACTGCTTTGATTCAACATGACAAAAGTGTGTGCTATATTATGGGAAACACAGTTAAGGTTAATAGCTCACTTGATTTTGAAAAAAATAAGGAGATACTTAAAGTACAACCGGCATGTTATGCTATCACATGTGAAGTAAATACAGATTAATGTAGAAAAAAAATAATTTTATTTTGTTTTTTACTTAAAATAGGCACATATTGTTTTGTTCTTTCCAAAGGAAACTTAAAATTCAAGCAAGACCTACACATTACTCCTGGGTTTGCAAAAATAAGAGATGAAGCACAAGGGAGGTGCTCCTTGTAAATACTCCAAATATTACCTTGTCCTTATTCAAATGTTTCCTTGAAATTCCCACCAAAATAAGTACAGAAGCAATTGAGATGGATTAAGCTACCGAGATGTTGAGGGTACGAATACTACCCTATTATTTCCTCCGGTTCCTTCCAGCAGTTTCTTCTAGTTTTCAGTTTCTTCTCTATATAGTCTTACTCATACACTGTTCAGCATCTCAGGCTAGGAATGGTCCCTCTGTTGTACGTTCATATGAGCCAATAGTAAATGCACAGCACATATGGCCACCTCGGATAAATGAAGACAACTGTCGAACTTTGGTTCAGCTTAGCAAATGCATGCTGCAGTACTTTAAGGTTCTGGACAACCATGATGTTTCAGCAAAGAGGGCAGCTATAATATATGCACCTCAAAGTTTCAGCCTACAAGTGTTTCTACAGTACAATCAATAAACAACTAAATTATCCAGGAAAAAAAATTATTCATGATTTCTTAAGTGTTCGGTAGAAAGGAATCATGTCCAATGCATAAGTTATTTTCTGACTCCTCTACAACTACATAACCAAATGCAGTCATCTTAGTCTGTCTATCAACTTACTAGATATGATTTCTTAAGTGTTCGGTAGAAAGGAATCATGTCCAATGCATAAGTTATTTTCTGACTCCTCTACAAATGCAGTCATCTTAGTCTGTCTATCAATTTACTAGATGGTATTTTCTGAGATGTTGGTATGAATTCCAGGGATTGCCAAGAGCTGCTATATCCCTTTTCATAACATTTCAACACAAATGGCAAGATACTGCACTGTACCTGGAAGGTATATGGGGCGGTACGCAAAGCCGCGTTTCCAAATATGTGGACTAAAAGAACATGTGTGAAAAAAAATTAGTTGGAAGTATCAGCTCGGGGGATCAAGTTTTAGGTCATGAAGGTGGTATGATGACAGCATAAGTGGCAACAGCAACCAATTGGAGCGAGGGAATAACAACACTGAAATGTGTTTGATGTGTAACTCAGTCCAGTTGCATGCTTACCTATAACAATAGGCCAGGAAGGGAGTTGCTTGAACTTATAAAACCTTGTTGTGTTTCTTAAATGGTGAAAAAAAATACTGAGGTCTGAAAAAAAAGACAGAGACTGAAATGCTACGTTTCTGGCATGTAACAAGTTATTTCTCCTCTGTGATTAGCTAAAGCAGTTCTACTTCCTCTTTCCATTATAAAAGAATACATGGACATTTTGAATTACCCACAAGGCTCAGACTTCTCCAAAAAAAAAAGTATCTCTTTTGTCCCTAGAGCCATAGATCAGCTGATTCTAAAACAAAGACCACAGCCTGACAGAAATTCTCCTGATGCTGGATACTGGGGACACCGTCTGAACTCAAGACAGCAGAGCAATGTCTCACTCTTAAAATTCTAGGTTTGCACCAGAACTCAAATATTGAGCCTGACTGATAAGAGAAGGAAATTATTTTAAGTCATTCAGCATTGGTTTTGAAAGTAAATTAAACCTAATAAACAATAATAATTAGAAACTAGCACATTCCTTTCCTTGAGAAAAGGCACAGGAGGTGTAGAGAGGAGAAATTTCATATAGGAACATCAGCAGTGGCTCTGGAAAACATCATGTTACAGGTGGTATAACTGTACAAGGACACATGGTACTCTGGAACAGGAACTTAATGTATGGGGTTTTTTTCTTTTTTTTTTTTTTAAATCTGTGTGGATTTATTTTGAATACTGAGACTGCTGTCTGTAAAGTTACAAAGTTATGAGTCACTGGAGGGACACTCCATGGCTAATAGTTTCGCCCAGGTGGCTCAATATCTCTGAGGTTTTCAGCAGGCTTAGAAGAGTCTCTGCCGATTCCCACGATGTTTCTCTTTCTGTCACCTCTCATGCTTAACTGTGTGTTCCCTGTTCTCCTCATCAGTCCATCAGTCCCTGATGGAGCTGCGTGCTCCCAATTCCACACACATTGCCTCTTTATTCCTTCCTGCACCCCTTCTGAAATCTCTGTAAACTGTTATTCCCTGCTCAGAAAGCAAGCAACACTCTTCCACTC
>NW_010555431.1:298-24961 GCF_000687285.1 Phaethon lepturus | reverse complement strand
CTTTCCGCAGATGTTCCAATCTTCTCCAGGTGTGTTCTTAACACATACTCCAAGACTTACACTCCAAATAAAAAAGAAGCCATCACTATGATGAGAATCAGTAAGTTTGCTACTGTCTTTCTGAATATTGATTTTTATGGGGCGTGGTATGTCTTCCTATAGTCTCAATTTACATTTCAGTTTCCCATGGAGATACTCAAGGTATCTCAAAACATTCTGTTTCAGGTATCAAGAGCACTGTAGCCCTCTTACCTTGCTAGGAAGGTAAATCAATTCTGAAAAAGTGTAAATGCAGTTATGTTGCTTTGAAGCTAACTTTTTTTTAGAGCTTTACCTTTCATATTTTCATTTCTCACTTGCAAGAAAAGTCAATTATCTACTGCACACTACAGATCTGTGACTATTTCCCAGATATCTCTAAATGGACCCCATCAATTAATTGTACTTTGATTTCCATCGTTGGAAGTGTAAACTGTTCTCATCAGGTAACTTCAAAATGCATAATCAAGCTAGCATGCACTCATGCCATGATATTTTACTTGTAGCAGCCTATAAATGTCTTCAATTCCTTTTAAATTTGTTTAGCATAATCAAAAAATAAAAGGCCATGCATGGATTTTAAACAACTTTAAATGGTTCAATTTTATAATACTTGTTTAATTTTCATAATTGCCACACATCTGTCCACTCTACTTTATGGATCAAGCCCATAAAGCTAGCATTCATTAGTATGCTGAGGTTGTTTACATGCCTCATGAGCAAAAGCCTTTTGATAAGCAAGATGAAAATAATTATTTACTTCATCAGCTCTCTCACACATCTCTAGGCTCCTTGCTGAAACTGTAGATCCTCCAATGTGATTTTTTTCCCTAAAATTCCCTCATCACACAGTGATATCCTGTTTACTAGCCATTCCTGGAATTGGTGTTTCATAATGGTTTGATTCGAAATAAAAAATAAATAGAATAAATGTGAAGCAAACATACACAAGGTGGTAAAACAACAAAGCATTTCGAAAGGAACTTAAAAAAATGAAAACGCTGAAGTTCCTGTTATGCTGTAGGGTATCTTTAATGCATGATGATTCAATCTTCTAATGAATTTACCAACTGCTCTTTCATATGCTCATAAAAGTATGGTTCACATCTCTCACACAATCCTTTCTTGATAACACTAAATAAGCCAACTGAAAATCTCCATCTTCCTAATTGTTAGCAGAGCAGTTACCACTTTAAAAAAATAATTAAAGGATGTCCTCGGGGTACAGAGTTTCTTTTTTCTACTTGTATCAATTTTGAGCAGACACCATTCCATATGCATTTGTTCATTTATTCAAGGATGATGCACGTTATACATGGATTGCAGCAAAAATCAGAATTAATTAGTGGAGGGATGGAAGCTGTCAGTATGATTGCACTTTTTAAATGCTTCGGTTGAGTTTATTTAAAGTTTGTTCCTATGCTAAGGACAAGTCAAAACCAAATCCACATCCACACCAAAGATGCAGCAAACGGAGAAATGCCAAGACCCACAAGGAAAATTCCAGTGGCTTGACATCACAGCATGCATGATTTCGTCACCTAAACAATGAGGATTGCTATTAGCCATTAAAGACTTTACGTACAAAGGAATACACACCAGAGAACTTCCGCTCAGATATTTTCAAATGTGGTGTGCACCTCCCAGCTGAACTGAAGTCAACAGAAACTGCAGCCATTGGCTCACTCCAGAGATGCACCTCTATGATTGTTTAACACTCTTAAAAAAGTCTACTGTAAGACACCTTTGCACTATCAGAGCACTGGAAAACTGCATGAGTGTAGGTACGCATGTAGGTTTGTTGCCTGTAGTACCCAAAGACAAGTGTTTGAATGATAAAGAGAGTCAAGTCAGGACTAGCAAAAAGAGAGGACAAATTTCAAAAGCCACACATGAAAAATAACGACCATTTTCAAAGCTTCGGAGAAGCAAAAGCACAGGAAGGAAAAAAAGGGGAAAGAAAAGAATTAATTAAAATCAGTTTTGCTCCCAAAGTGCTGTAAAAATGAAGGCCTTCAATTCCTAAGTAGGATGAGTTTCTATCAGACTAGTTATTGGTTTATACCAGCCATACTTTCTTAGAGAGGACTAAGCTCTTTAGGTCCCATCCTGCATCTGCCGGTGTCCTGTATACTCCAGTGCTCCATGTGGTGTTTTCAGCTGCTTCCCATCCAGCACTACATCGGCACTTCTACCCTTCTCTTGCAGGCTGAGCTAATTTACTTCTGTTTGTCTCACACCTATTCAGATTCAAGCGTGGTGCAATCCAGACCTAACAAAAGACATCAAGAGATGGTGAGGCCACAGTTTGTTTTGATAGTTTCTTTTGGAAGTTAATCACTTTTGGGTTTGGTTTTGTGGTATTTTTCCTTCCTTAATTTTTATATTTCCCTTTGTTTGCCTTCAGCTTCGCTCATTCAGTTCTTGTTCTGCCTTTGCCCATGGGACTACAGAGGTTTTCTTCTGCCGCTAATTTTCCTTTTTACTGCACTGCCTTGAAGTGTAGAAAGATCATTTTAATATTCTTTTGACAAAATACCTCAGGAAAGCTAGGCTAGGCTTTTCAAGGGATACTTATTTAAGCTACCACCCCTCTACACTTGCAGTAAGCCACTGAAAAATAGGTCTTATTGGTCTGCCATTCATAATGCTGCTTAATTTCTGCATCAAAGCAAATTCTGCAGGCATTTGGCTCTCTAAACACTGAGAATTATTATTATTTCTTCCTACGTCTGGATACCACCAGAAAAAGAAGTAAGTATTTTACAGGTAAAACTCACAAATACCAAAGCTCTTTGGTTGTTGCTTTTTTTCTTGTTTTCCCTTTTAGCTGTTTCCAACCAAAGCTTCCCATTCTCTTAAGTGTTTCCAGCAGGAATCATCCTGCTTTGGACCCAAATGACCAAAAGAAGTATTTTTCACAGGAACACCCCAGGCTTCTGAGGGGCCACAGAAACGCCAGACACAGGCTGAACAAAGCCAGGGTAGCAAGGCGCACGGCCAACGCCAACCATCCCCTAGTCCAAGCAGATCTGGGGCCTGCTATAGTTACCCTTTTGCATTGCACCAGTGAAAAACAGAGAACTTGAGTCCAAAGGTAGCGACTCGCATTGGGGCTGTTATAAAGAAAATTACAAACTATAACTATGAACTGCTATAACGGGAACTCAACTCGTGACACGAGCTGCTTGCTGAGATGGACCACCACACCTCATTGCACAGGCGGTTTTCATTCATTAGCTCCTCCATCCTCCCAGTCCTGCTGGCTGAATCTCGCCCCTTCCCTACCCATCTCCCAGCCTGTTCCGTCCCTCACAGACACTCGCTTTTCGGTCCTCTGCATCCCTGCTGCACCTCTCACTTTCTGACCACTTTGGACTGAGCACCTCACCTTTTCCACGCAGCCACTGTAGTGGACACAGAGAGGTGCACACACACACGCCGATGCATCCTTTTTAGCAGCAGATGTTACACTCCTCCAAGGGTTTTCAATCTTGAAAGCCTTTTTTTTCCCTCCCACACGATTCCTTTCATCCAAGATGACAGCATCTTTTTGTGCCCACTCTCCATTAGCCCAGCATTTTCTTCTTCCTGCGTCACATCCAGCAGTTATTCACAAGCCCACAGATTATTCTGCCATTACTTATATTTGTTTATGAAACTGCCAACAGATGGGTAATGGTATTCCAAAATAATAGTTACCTCCAGGAACACATATTGACAAAGCACCATGAATTGCTTTTGTTTATACCCTGTGCTCTTCTTTATGACACATGAAAAGTGCCTTACATGGTTTCTGAAAGTCTTTTTGACTTAGCTGCTATTCCTCAGTGGAGTCAGTTTTCCATAACGTTGTAGACCTTACTCTCCATGGTCTCCCAGACAAATCTAGAAAGCCAAGATTCAGTATTTCTGATACTCTTTTTTCCTTTTAGAAACAGTCAGAAAACATAATTTCTTTCGGGACTTAAAAAAAGTTACAAAAAGTGTTTTGTAACTCTAAGAAGATATATTGGCATAGCCAAAGATAGTCATGAAAGACTGAAAAAAGAGGATGGATTTGTAAATTTATGGGCTAAAATTTAATACATTTGGAAATGAGCTCCAAAAGACCAAGCAATATGTTGAAGAGCTCAATGCTTCCTCTCATCACATAATATTTCAGATTTTTTTTTTGCTTGTTTTTTTTTTTCTAGATATAGTCTAGGTCTGGTGGTCGTCTTTTTTCCTATATGCCTCTGTTACATGTTAGCACTTTGGTTCTGTGTGAACCCAAAAGGAATAGAAAGGTGAATTCATTCTCAAATGACCAAAAATATTCTAGTTTTGCTTTGTGTCTCACCCTGAAGTTAGAATAAAATGCAAATTAACTACTTTTTTTTTTATTTTCTAGACTTACATATTTTGAGAAACCATATCACACTCTAAGGTTTTTTCAGACTTATACAAGACTGATTTAGAGCTGAATAGAAACATCCCCAGGCCAAATATAAGGATTAAACAAGAAATATTAACTCAGTTTTAATCCTAGTAGTTTGAATGTTACTATAGTCATTCAACATTTTTGTAGAACTCATGATTAAAATATCCCTGAAGTCCATGTCTTAGCTCACAAGAAACTCAGAAAGGCAGTGTAACTCTCAAAGGTAGATTCTGGATGTCATTTTTAGAGGGGCTAGTAATGGGCTTTAGCTCATTTGTGATGGTCGTGGTTTAACGTCAGCCTACAACCAAGCACCACACAGCCGCTCACTGACTCCTCCCGCTGCCACAGCTGGGACAGGGAGGAAAATCGGGAAAAAAAATTGTAAAACTCATGGGTTGAGATAAAGACAGTTTAACAGGACAGAAAAGGAACAACACATCAGTGTATTGTCAACATTATTCTCATACTAAATCCAAAACACACACAACTACACCAGCTACTAGGAAGAAAATTAACTTTATCCCAGCTGAAACCGGGACACTGCTGTAAAGAACCCGACTTAGAGGAAGAAAGCCTTATCACCGTTGCATCTAATGCAAGTGTTGCAAGTTCCTTTGATTTTTTCTTTATATCAGTTATTTTATTTTGAAATTTAATAACTAATAGTTTTCTTCAATCCATATTAAATTCAGTAGCAACTCTGAATGAATCATGCACTCTTCATGGTGTTTTTTTCTTTCAGTATCCCCTTTGATGACTCCTCAAAATCTCAAGTACGAGCTTGGTTTTCCTGACAGTGAAAGTTCCAAAACACCAAATAAAAAGTTTACAACATTATAATATGTAATAAAACAGCAGGTTAGTAACCAGTAAAACAGTTGCTAAATACTTCTTATGGGGTATTTTAAAACTTTTAAAATTCTCTTTTAAAAAAAGAAGCACATAAACAAACCAAACAGCAAGACTCATCTGTACCCTCCAGCAGTCCCTGAATCAAGATGTTTTCTCAGTGTATTTAACTTGCAAGTCACTGCAAGACAATAACTGGCACACCTGACTGCACAGTTCTATTCTTCCTTCCTGTTGTCTCATTTAGATTTTTATTTTATTTGCGCTTTAACAATTTGGCGTTCATTTCTTCACAGAGTGTCAGTAAACACATCATTGAAAGAGACTGATCTGTAGATCCAGACACACCTAGCAATGATCAGAACCTAGCTGTAAAAGACTAAATCACAACCTTAGAAAGCACAAAATTCTTTAACAATTCCATGAAAGTGCTAGTATTTTCAGCCCATTGTTTTAAAGACCAGTTCTTTTCTGTTCAAAATACACATACTGCAGAACCCAAGGAATCGATGACAGACCTACAAGAAAGAAAAGGGCTGTCATGTAAAAAGCATTTTAAAAAAATCCAGATGCAGACATCACATAGAACAGAATCTGAAACATATAGAGCCCAGTTCTGGAGCTGAAATAATATATTTGATGTCGTGTTTTTTAAGAGTAATTTAAATTTAGTGGTGGTCTGCAGATTTCTGTAAGGGCTAAGGGACTCATCAGCACAGTATTTGCCTCACCACTGAACGTCTAAACTTCCCAGCCTATGGGAATCACATTGCAGTGTACAATAATAACTTCTGAATATTGTAATAAATACACTTCCAGAGAACACAAAATAATAATAATGAAAATGGTTGAGTGTCTTTTACAATATCATCACAGAAAAAGCCAGGAATATAATGTGCTGTACATAATTACTATACTGGAATGTCATATTAATTACCATGCTGTACACTAAAAGATAACTTTCCAAAAGACTCTTATCTGCATTCTGCCATTTTTTACTCCCTGGCAGGACTATTTACAGTGCACGTGTGTGGAAAATTGACAGATTCTGCACATTTGGTGCTCTTTTCATGATGTTTGCCACATTCAGCAGAATATAAGATTTCAGATTTAAAATACATTTCCCAGCTCATCCCACTGTATAAATCAATGTTTTAATCCAGCCTAGCAGAAAGCTAGAGGCAGACACAGAGAATATGTGTTTATTCTAAGGTTAAAAAAAAAAAAACCAGGATATTTTCTTATATAAGTAATGGTGAATAAATGTTAATATAGTGGGTTACTTACCAAAGTGTAAGCCATTTTCCATGTGTTCCAAAGGTAGCAGGGGAAAGGGCAGGAAAACTGTACTACAGAGAAGAAAAATTTTACTGACTCACAACAGATTTGCTGCTTAAAAAAAGATACAGACTGTTTGAATAAGGAATGCATCTGTTAAGCCAATGACACACGTTCTTCATAATGGTGGAATATTGCAACTTTTCAGAGAAAGCAAGCTTGTACTGCAAAGTATAAGGTATACATCTGACTGCAGGAGGCTAATTAAAGGAGTTTGTATTTATTTGTAGGGGTATTGCAGCAGGCTCCTAGCTAAAAAAGAATGGGGGAAATGTTCATTTCTGGAGATGTTTGCTTTGTCACATTTCAGTTCGCAGTTAATTTGTTTTATTCTTTTGAGGTATGCTCAGAAGATAATGAGAATACCTCCTGTACACATAGAATTTATCTGTCTCTTATTGTCTTTCTGGCTCATCCTTCTCCAAGGTTTCTCAAGAAAAATAATCTATTCTAAAACATAGCAAAAAGAAATTAGAGTCAGAGGTAGAAGAATATGCTGTATATCATGGGTAGAAAGTAGAGGAAATTGTGATTCACTATCAAATATCATAATGGATAGGAAAACCAATTCATAAATTCAAGGTAAGCTTGTTTCCTTACAAATCATAAAGATACATTACTTCTTAAAGCCTGGATTTATTATCTTTGGTACCAGATAGCCAACCTTGCCAAAGAGAAATGTAACATTCTCTGAAGGATACTTGATAGCAGTGGACCATAGTATTACTGATACTTCTAATAAACCTAATAATAATAACAGCAGAACATGAACAAAAAGGGAAAACAAATTCTGAAAATCTGATGCTTCTATGAACAACATCAATAAAGAGACGCTCAACTATGACAGACAGAAAGACAAATGCAACTAACCCACATTGCAACTTTATGAATATATGCCCCCCCAAAAATATACATATGCAAAAGAAAGACGTGGCATGTGGGTTGTCCTGAAATTTTTGTCTTTATATACCAAAACCACTTATGGGCAAGGTAAATTTCTTCTTGCCTGAATAATTAACTCCTACTATTTATTTTGAAGGTTGCTGAAGCACTCTGGCCAAAACTGAAAAAGCAGTCAGAGCTGACCGCTTGATGATCTTTTACAGTAGGTCCTTTTGCACTATTCCACTGTGTAGGAGAGGCTGCAAGGAAAAGGGAAACAGCCCAGAGGGAATAAGAACCAGAGTTATCAAAGAAATAATATGTTAGAAGTTAGAAAAAGTCTCCAGGAATGATCTCTGGGGAAATAAGTGGAAATAGAGAGAGAAAAAAAAGGAGTATGTCCTGGCCAAATCATTACCTCCAGCTTAGCAAGGCAGAAAAGATGAAATACTTGCAGATCTGGGAAAAGGAAGAAGAAAGGAGAAACTAAGACGTTATCTTGACAGAACCCTTCCTCCAGCTCTGTGATAATCAGTGAGACCAAACAGACAATCACTTAGTGCTACAAAGACGACAATTATCTCTCTGTGGCAATTGGCCAAGCCACACTAACTCATTGCGGGCTAGATCAGACTTTTTCTAACAGTCCACATCTTTTCTTATTTCCAGTAAGATAGAAAGCCAGGTATCCTTGTCTAAAATAGGTTCTGTGCTATGGAGACAGATACCAGCAAATGGAGCTTATGGACCCTAAGGGACCATAAAGGAAAATATCAGATTTAAGCTGAAGGAGAATCTGAAGGGTACAATCGGAAAGATTGACTGGTCTGTGGCAATGCATAGCGAAACAAAAATTAAAACACTGTTGCAAGAGAAGGAATGACAATAGAAGGAAGAGATAAAGAATGAGGTGAAATGGACTCTGGAAAGGGCAATGTGAGGGACTCTTGGCAGAGAGAGGTGGGGGAAAGAGGGGGAGGGCAAGGAGATAGGGAGGAGACAGGGCAAATAGGGGAAAATGACAGACTGCATGAACTTTTGTAGTTTCCACTCATCTGTGTCTTCTAATCCCTTGCTTTGCACTGGTCTGGCTAAATGACATACTGAAAACATTTTGAAAGATGTCTGAGGAACTGTAGCTGTATGTACTGCCCTCAGTGGGCTTGGGCCTCCCAATCAGTTGCTAAAGCTCTTTCGGCAATTTTAGAGAGACTGGAGACTCTCTGGTTTTTTAATGTTGGGAGAGGAGGAAGACGCTTCATTTTCAAGCCTGAAAAGGAGACAGAAGCTTTCTTTCAACTCCCTAAATGGGTTGTAAATGTCAGTGTCTTTTTGTAGCTTAAACTTAGTAAAACTGTATGTGCGTTAACACTTCTTTTGCTAGCGTCTAACAGTGGCAGCACAAAGACAACGGGTGCTTGCAAAAATATATTCTGCTGGATTGACTTTGATGGAGATGCAGAGTCCTTGCCATTAGCCAAAACTCAAACCTTAATAGCAAGCAAAAAAAAGTTTAGCTTGTCAGCACAGAAAAGAGGCAAAGAGATGCAAGAATTACTTCCTTCCACCTGTACCACCACTGTCTTGGTAAAGACCTAGTTGCATTGGCAAGTTCTGTAATATTGTGTCCTGAATCTTATTGGCAACATTCATTTGAATTTTGACAGTCTTTTTTTTACTTGATGCATCTGTGCGTTCACTGTTACACATAGAAGCTTGTTAAAAAAAGATTTTATTCTGCCATCGCATTTGTAATTAAGACTAAATCATGATTTAAGCTTGCAAAAGCATCAAGGGCACCATTACACCTTAAGTAGCCCTAAGTTCGTTTCAGCTGGGACACTTTTTAAATGAGATATACATAAACCTAAAGCATGACTGAGTAAAGTGTGTTGAGCAAATTTCATAGCTCACAGAAGGCGGCAGAGTGACTGAATGAGTTATTGGGACATCTAGAAGGTCACCATGAGTGAGACGTTGACAGGCCTTTAGATGGATGGTTACAGAATACTGGACTCTCTAGTATTCTTACAATGTTATACGATACGAACATCCCATGACAGCTGGAGACACAGGCCCTGCTTGTTATGTCCCAAGCGTCATTAAGGGAGCAAACTGGAGGTAACTCCTCCAACTCTTCACTAGCCCACCGACTTCTCTCTTTTTGCCAACACGGCATGCCTGTGCTACCAGAGGCAGCGTCATGCAGAGACATATGAGGAAGGCTGAAAAACACAACAGAGTAGCCCAGGTACAAAACCACTCCAGTGGAAACAGGCACAGTCTCAGTGATTCTGTGCTGAAGCCAGTCTAGGCACTGGATAAACAGTACAGTAACACGTTATAGGAAACTTAGACACTATTTTTGCTTCAAGGATGAATGACATCATCCAGGAAGACTGTAGGACTAGCATGCAATCTACTGAAGAAGAATACTAGATGACAAAAATTGGAAGAGTGTGAAACAAGCTATTTGGGAAATATTTACATTACTTTTTGCTTCAGTAGTGTATGTAATAAAATCCTGACAGGGGTGTAGGCAGGGAGGTTAAGATGTTTGGAGGGGTTTTTGCTCTCAAAAATATTAAGTATTTTCTTCATTGTTGTTGGTTTCTTGGGTTTTTTTTTCCTGGAGATCTCTGTGGATGTCTGGAGAAAAAATAGGTCTATTAAATTACAACTTACATGATACCAAAACCTGAGCAATTGAAAACTGAAGAGGTTTTTAGACTTGGAATATGATAAAGCAGTTTTGTAAGCATCTAGCAAATTCAAAAAAAGAAAACTTTATTTCTAAAATTTCCCAGCCACAGTCTTTTACATCAGGCCTGAAACAGAATCTATTAATTTCTTCCTTCAATCTTACAAATTGGAAGTGATTGGTACTGAAGCACAGTTCCTCCAACTGCTGATGCTGGGCTGGGTGTTCAAAGGGAGGGTCCCCCTCTATACATCAAGTAACTGATGCTACATGGAGTAAACGGGTCACATTTGATCATACAACGGGCTCAAATGGGAAAGCCTGGTCACCCAGGAATCTTGGAAGTCATCATGGACTGTCCAGAAGACAAAGACTTCAGACAATCACCAGAATCACGGTGATCCGTGCTGAAGAGGCCCCACTGTATAATAAACCACCAGAAAACAAAAAGCAATATGCCCTGTTCACTGACGGGTGCTGTCGTATCGTAGGAAAACAGAAGGTAGAAAGGTAGAAAGCTGCTGTATGGAGTCCTATTCTCCATATACTCCTACATCTGGAGTCTGACAAGTTGCAGAAGCCACTGGAGGACAAGGTGAATCGAGTCAGCCTGCAGAGGTGAAAGCCATCAGGCTTTATTTTTGTATACACAAAATAAGTGATGCACAATTCAATTGCTCACCACTCGCTGACGGATGCCCAGCCAGTTCCCGAGCAGCCGCACCTCCTCAGCCCACTCCCCCAGTTTATATACTGAGCATGACGTCATATGGTATGGAATAGCTCTTTGGCCAGTTTTGGTCAGCTGTCCTGGGTGTGTCCCCTCGCAGCTTCTTGTGCACCCCCAGCCTCTCACTGGCAGGCCAGCATGAAAAGCTGGATGGTCCTTGACTACTTATCAATGACTGAAAACATCAGTATGTTATCAACATTATTTTCATCCCAAATCCACAACACAGCACTATATCAGCTACCAGGAAGAAAATTATCTCTATCCCAGCTGAAACCAGGTCAGAACAAAAAAATGCTAAAACAAGGTTTACAGGTTGTCATGCTCCCTAAAGAATCAAAAAATAAACTCATCTGATAAAAAGTGTACCAACAATAAAATAATATCTTTAACTCTTTTTTTTTTTGTTTTTTTTTTTAACCATAGTCTTAAAAGAATTTTTGAAATACTGTAGTTTCGAATGAAATGGTGTCCAGGAGGTTTCTGCATATGCAGACACAGGAAACACCTTAAAGGAATTCTAAGCAATGTTTCCTCAAATGAAAAACTTCCTTGTGAGTCATTCAACTTAAAAATTCTGTAAACACAATCCAAATAGCAGAGTCAACATGGATGTCAGCTTTGTTATTTAAAAAGTGATAAATGTAATTTGCAAGTATTACTATTCTGGAAGGAACATAGAGAAAGTGTCATAACTGAGGCGGAACGTTGTTCCAGCATATCTACACAGTTTATACTTATTTCCATAACACTTCTGTAATGTTTGTATACTCTTTTGTTCTTCAAAATAATGAGTTTTAGTTCAAATAATTTATTTTATGAAAAGTGCTATTTAAAAAACCTCATTACTAGGTATTTTACTTCAAAGTTTTTTGTTATTTTCTTGGATGATTGTGGTAGGTTGGTCCTGGCTAACAGACATACTCCCACCCAGCCACTCCCCTGACGTTCAGTGGGATGGACTGGGAGAAAAAAAGAAGAAGAAGATCGAGAAACCTTGCTGGGTTAAGATAAAAACACGGGGATTGCTTACCAGTTACCATCATAAGCAAAACAGACTTGACTGGAGAAATTAGCTTAATTTATTGCTAATTAAATATTTAATTAACAATTCATGTAGTAGGGAACAGAAAACAAAGAAAAGAAACAAACATTTACACACTTTGGAAAAACATCTTTTCTCCCCTTTTCCCAGGTTCAACTTCACTCCACACACCTCCACACTCCCCTTGTAATCACCACAAGTTATACTTAGTCCCTTCAGTGAAGTGAAGGGCAGCGTAGGGAGGGTTGTGGTCAGGAGGTAGAGATTTCTGTCTGCTTCTCCTTCCTTCTCACTCTTTTTCTCTTCTCCAGTGTGGGTTCTCCAAAGACTGCAGTTCCTTCTGGGGTTTACCTGATCCAGCACAGGCTCATCCATGGGTGCAATCCCTTCAGGGAAGTACCTGCTCCATCATGGGTCCTCCACAGGCCACAGTCCCTTCAGGGCAAGGGGTGTCTGCTCCACCACAGAGTGTGTCCTCTTCCTCCTCTGACCTTGGTGTTCCTTCTGCTGGTTTTCAATATTTTTGTTCCCTTCTTCTCTCCCTCACTGTTGTTTTCTGCCGTTTCGGAAGTGTTTTCACAGAGGTGCCACCAGCTTGGCTGCTTGATAGGCTCAGCTGTGCCCTGTGGTGGGTCAGCCAGCAGAACTGGCCATGTCTGGCATGGGACAGCCCCTGGCCTCTTCTCACAGAGGCCACCCTGTGACCCCTGCTACCAAAGCTTTGCCATGTAAACCCAATACAACAGTGAAAAAAGATTAAATATGCTCATTGACCAAATTGAAAAGAACTAATGACAAATTAAAGTGAACAGATGATAAACAGCCCGTAACTTCAAAGGAGTCTGTCTAATATATCCACAAGGAACAAACACTCACAGAAGTAAATCAGTCACCAGGCAATGCACAAGTGCTGAGTACTACCTTCCAAACAAATCTGGAATTGTAAAAGGACATACTTCATTGTCTTAGGACAGGCAGCCCACCAAAAAGAAAAAGGGCATCACCATAATAGGTAGAAGCCACATGCATAATAAAAGCATAAACAAAGTTAAAGAGATGCTGAATATTTTGCCTGGAACACAAAGTTTGATTACAAGCATCGCAATTAATTATATTCATTATTACAAAACAAAAGTTGTGGATGATATCTTTTACATCTATGGTAAAGAATAAGGAACATGTTTTAATTAAGAAAATTATGAGAAATGTTTTTATCCTGCACACAGAGGGAATTCTTAATGCAAAAGTAATCAACAGAAAGGTGATCAGATAATTAAATCACAATCAGAATGATCTAGAATAGCAAAAATTTGTCTTATTACCAGTAGATCTGATTTTGAAGACAAGAAATTTATAGGGACCTCTATGTCCTGAGCACATTATCCATTGATCAAATAAGTGTGAAGTAACAGGACATCTAACAGCAAGTAAAACTTGGGAGAACTTAACATAATAATAGAGTCATAACTGTGTCAGAACCAAGAACTACTCAACATATAGCTTCCCTCCCACAGATACAGAAAAAGAAGTCCTTCCTCCCAAATATCTTCATTGCCAAAATCAAGGCAAATATAAGAAAAAGACAGAAATGCAAATTAAACTTTTTTTTTCAGGCAAACCCGGAGGATACTATTCAGGTTAACAAGTGGATAAACAATCACCTGACAATAGGTTAATAAAATTGGAAATTATTAAATTTACCAACAAAGACATGACAACAGGGCAGAACTAATACCAAAACAATAGAAATTTACTTGCAAAAGGCAATGAATTATAGAATCTTCATCGCATAAAAGTGGGCACACCATTTCCCAGAAAATGCAACAACATGTAAGACTATATTCTGTGCAAATATAATCATTCAAATCACTACTGTCTCTAGTAAGATGGGATTAGAAAGTTGGATTTGAAAAATCAAGGGCTAGAACAGAAAAAGTATGCATCTTGGAAGGAGAAATTCTTGGCAGAGTTTAACTACATAAGAGTCACAATCCTGAAAATCCTCACTATTCAATTGCTGCCTTCCCCAGAAGCAGCTTAATTCAGTGCACATTAATGCCGCCCTGTGGACCTGAAAGTGCAGTTTCCATGCGTGTGTAGAAGTGCCTCTGTTGCACTACTCTTGAGCAGCTTAGCACAAAGCTTGTCACTGACTAGGATCCAAAAGCCAGGCACAGCTTATGGTTCCTAAAAATGCCTCACGCACACCAACAGACTCAGGTACCCTAGAAAATGCACTTGCTACTTACCGGTTTATTTAGTAACGGCAATGGTCACCCAAGTGCTTAATGGTCAGAGCACCTGTGCAGGAGAACCACATTCAGCTGCTCTTTGAAGATTCCTGTCAGCCAGAAGAGCACATCCATACAGTGTTCTGTACAGGGACACATCCCACACACCACATCTGAAGCTCTGCAGACCAGACCTCCCAAAACACAGCGCTCGAGTTAAGGTTGCCCTGGGAGTAAGACTGCTGCAAAAATTGTGCTTACTCCTCTCCTTGTGGTGCAAGAAATCTTTATTTCCTGGACTGAAGCACACCACCAATAAAAAGGATAGAAGGTTATTGCCATGTCTGCGCTTCTAGGGAGGCATCTGAATTTTAATTCCTCCCAGGCAAGGAGAGGAACTGAGATGTAGTTTCCCACGTTCGGCATTTACGCTCTATTCATCAGGCCATGCTCCTGCATGGGTAGTTGGTAACAGCACCAGCAGGCACACCTTGAAAGACAAAAAGTGAACAAAAGTGCTCACTGACTTGGGAGATGTTAAAAAGAGAAAGTGCTCCAGAATTTCAAAGAGATTTTGATACGCTAACTTATCTCAGACTGAAATCTCAAGCAGGTCACCTGTAGGGTGGGATTTATGAGCCATCCTATTTGGCTGTGTGTCTGAGGCAGGTGAGCCACTGGATTTTTGTTGGTTCTTTGCTTAGTGTACTAGTTAGGTTTTCGTTGTGAAGCGTTTCACTCTTTTCCGTGTGTTGCAGAGATTGCCAAGGTGCCTCCCTAAATGGTTTTGAGTTCTTTTAAGAAATTAAGCACCTAGGTGCCTAAGTCACTTGTTGGTAAAGAGTAAAGAGAAGTATCACAGACCTAGCACAAGTGCCTCTATAAGGTGACATTATAGTATCTGAAGGACTGTGACAGTGATCACATTTCTTAAACCCTTGTCACATGGGAATAGATATTTCCAGGGGCCTGAGAATTACCTTACCCCATCAAAAAAAAAAAAGTGCCATGTTAGTTTCTCCAGACTAAGTGAACTCCTCAGTGCTTATTAAAACTTGCTAAACACACTGTATAGATATTCCAGACATGGTTTTGGTATTTTATTTTCTAAGGAGACATTACTTTCTTCATTTTGACTTCAGACAAGCCATAACCTGAAGATAAAAACAACAGAAGGAAGCTTGTTTCACAGCAGAAGCAGAACAAGTCAAAAATTACTTTTCAATACAACTGAATCAATAAAATTGTCATATAATTGTCCAACTTAACGCCCAGCTGGTTTTGTTATGTGTTCTAGTACTTGCACCGCAGTCCAATAAAGTGGAATTGTTACTAGTAGCGGCATAGAAATTATTCACAAGTAGAAACTATGCAAAAGGAAAAAATAATTTACACAGTAAATATTTTGCTAAGACTATTTCCTCTCTTTTTGAGAAAGCAGAACTAACATCAGTCCTCAAAAACTGTCTTGAAACCAATAAATTTCCAAGACAACTGAAAAAAAGTCCTTTTAAGATACTGTTATTTTGGTTCTCTCACGCCGACTGTGCTATATATTATTGCACGGTTCAGTGGAAGGTCTTCAGAGAACACAACACCTCTGATTCAATATCCTTGTCTAAACCATCTCTGTATGTATAAAACCAATAACTAAACCACAAAAGAAATAAGCAAATAAACTAATTACAGTACTTCAGCTTTAATTAGCACTAAATATTTTCCAAACATCACCACTATTTATCACTGTACCTCCTTTAAGTTCAGGAGTTTGCTTTGTGTCAAGAACAAAGGCTTTCATTTATTCTGCTGGACATCTCCAACTATAAGATATTGGGGGTTTTATGTCACACTAGTAAATCTTAATGTTTAGTCTACTGGGTCTTTGTCTCAAATTGCAGGATGATACTTAAGTTAGACAACACGTAATTGTAACTACTCTCAAAGGACAAAGTAGGCTTTTTCAGGAACTATCAGTGCAAGGGAGAATGTATTATAAGGAAAATAATCAGCCATGGGAAAGCTAGAAAGGATGCATTTCTCCCATGTTTCGTGTTGGCTTTACTATATATATGAGAGCAAACACCAGTGAGGGAACAAGAGGCAACAATAAATTGTGCCGTTGGTTTTTCACCCTCCTGCACCTTGATGGATGCAGATGGAGTTATTGGGTGCACAGGCAGTGTGATTGATTCTACAATGACCTCAGGCCAAGGAGGCAAAAGCACAAGGCTGTGAAGCTGGAGGAATATGGGAAGAGGCTTTAGTGAATAGCTGCATACGGGCATCTTACTTAATTCCTCAGATCACAACAGTGTGACAGCGTTACCTAACCAGTTATTGCTGTGCAACTTAGACCCAAAATACATCCAAATGACAATCATCTTCCACGTATATAATAGTTTATCCCATTTTACATGACTCCACACAGAACATTAGAGTGGGTAACAGAGGAGATTCATATCCCTCACATTCCTGCAGGTATGTTAAAAATAAATGGAAGAAACCAAGCTCAACAAATAGAGCCCTGTGTCAATAATGCAGAGCCCAGAAGAGCTGCCTTTACTCGTCTGAGCTCTTGTGTTGAGCCAGTGAATGCTTACATCAGGGAAGAGCTTGTCTGGAGACACCATGTGGGCATAGATGCAATGCTGTGTGGTAGACCAGATCACAGAAACACATGATTAGAGGCTGCCATTTTAGGCCTTGGCAAAACAGTTTCATAAGCCTCGTACTTACACCTGCCATGAGAGGTTCTAACTAAAAAAGAAAGTTCAATCTAAGGTAATGGTGTTTTGTAAATGATTGGTATCCACAAACATTTATGGACAATACGTCAAGATTTTGACATGTCTCTGCTATCTTTCCTGCTAGATTGCTTATGAATCCAAGATTCTTAGATCAACAGCTAAAGATCCAGGCTCCAAGTAGACCAGCCCAGGACATTTCAGCATCTACAGCTCTTCTCCATCATAATCCTAACATCCCAGCAGCACTGGGAACTCCAATCTAAGTCAGGGTTTCAGAGCTTTCCACCTCCTTCCCCTACAGGTGGAAGCAAGATGATCGTTAAAGCCATAGACATATGTCCTACTTTTCCCCACGAAAATGAGAAGATGAAGATTTTGAAACACAAAACTTCCTTCAACTCTTTGCTTGCAGAGCAGATTCCAGATGCTGTGCTGTCCTGAAGCACAATGTAAGCATTTTCAACATGTCAGAATTTCACCAGCACAAAATGCTGAATTTCTAGTTGGTCTCCTGGAAACCCACTTTCAGATCAGATGCATTTTTCGGTTGAAAGAAACACGTGTTTTTGTAAATACACAACTTTCTTGTTCAGCTGGGGTAGCAGAAGACAGTTTATGAGCAGATATTCTGTGTCAAAATCAACAACATACTTTTTCTGAATACTGTTTTAAAAGAATTGATCCGAAGCTTTTCTATTAACATTAATGAACACTTTCCACTTAAATACCCTGTAAAGAAGAGAGAATGGACACTATGAGGCATGAATAGTCAGCAAGTCTTACAAATGGCAGAAGCCCTGAGGGAAATTCATGTTTTAAATGAGTCAGTGATTGAAAGTGACACATCAGGGAAGCATATTCCATTCCATTTAAATTATTGTCTTTCTTTAGGCTCTTATGTTGTTTATGACAGATTATATTTTGTTTGCCAGAGATTCTGTGTTTTCATTGTTAGCAAGTGTGCATCTGCTGCTTCAGCACTCTCAGGTACCAGCTTCAATTAGTGTAATATTCTCCTTAAATTAAGATGTTTATAATGTCTACCATGAAAATACAACAGGGGAAGAGGATAATATAGGTCAGTTTGAGTAGCTCAGTTAAATCAAAAGTATGGCCTTTTAAAAGGCAAACAATGCTTTTATTAACACAGATATTACACATAACAAAGTCCCATGTATCTTTGGTTATGGCAGGGGCTAGGTACCAGGGGTACAATGGGATGTATCTATTCTGCCAAATCTGTTACCAGACAGCCATTTAAAAGGAGATAACACCTGGAAACAAAGGCAGTTCCCATCTTCCCAGTTTTGGAGCTACCAGCATTTGGTGCAGTATTAGTCTTGAACAGCACTCATGAGAAATCAAGCAGTGTCATGCCTTGCCCACATATGGGCTTGTGTTTATGGAAGACCTTTTGCCCCTCTTTTATTCCAGGTCTTTGCAAATTTTATTAGTTGTTGAAATAACAGACAGTCCCCAAATTGCCCATTAAATTCTGCCTCTAGTCTGCACAACTCCCAGCTTGTCTTAATGTCATCCATACTCTGTTTCCCACTCTTTCTACTGCTCCCCATTCTTTGTCCTCATGACACCCACACAGCCTCAAATCCAAAGGACACCACCTCTAAACAGCTAGGGGAATAGGGAACAAACACCCACTCATCGCCCCTGAAACTTTCCTCCAGACTCATTGACATTCCAACTATCTATGCTCAGCATCTCCACACCCTGATTTAGCAAAAAAGAAACACTGCTTCTAAGTGAGCTACAAGTGAGCTCACTCTGTACGGATTGTTCTTTGAAATCTGCATGTTAAAGCCTCAAGCACTGAATGAGTGCACCACAGATGTATCAAAATAGTTCATCCAATTTAGTATCCTCATGGAAAAGTTCCTTATATTTTTTTTACTTCCCCAAAATGAGGTTGAACACACATGGTTGCACCCATTTCAGAATATCTCAAGCTCACATATAATCACTTATTACAATTTTCCCCGTGAAATGGTGGAAAAATCCTGGAATGATATATGCACCAGTATTAATGTCATTAACAGTACAAGTACGGTCCCACAACTGTCAGCACACAGGGTACATGTATCTTCACAGTTTGCTAACATGTATTACCAAAGCAACCTTGTAGAGAAACTGCAAGCAACCCAAAACTTAGGAAGAGAGCATAGCCTGAAATTTACATTTTATGCATTTGAAGCTGATATCAGTAAATTCAGAGAAGGGGTGACTCCATCCTGTTTTCTGACTGACAATAAGGGAGCCATATGCTTACTGCCCTCACAAAAATTTTTAATCCTTTTAAGTGAAAAACATACACATATTTATTAATCATACTTGTCCTGGTTTAAACTAGGATAGAGTTAATTTTCTTCACAGAAGCTAGTGTGAGGCTATGTTTTGGAGTTGTGATGGGAAAATGTTGATAACGTGCTGATAACATGAGGACTGTAAGTAGTCAAGGACAGTCCAGCTTCTCATGCTGGCCTGCCAGCGAGCAGGCTGGGGGTGCACGGGAAGCTGGGAGGGGACACAGCCAGGACAGCTGACCCAGGCTGGCCAAAGGGATGTTCCATGCCATACAATGTCATGCTCGGTATATAAAGCTGGGTGAAGAAGGGAGGGGGGACATGACGACAAACGATGATGGACGGCTGTTCAGAGTGATCGTGTTTTTCTTCCCAAGTAACCATTACTGCTTCCCTGGAGATGGCTGAACACCTGCCTGCCGATGGGGAGTGGTGAATGAATCCCTTGTTTGCTCTGCTTGCGTGCATGGCTTTTGCTTTACCTGTTAAACTGTCTTTGTCTCAACCCACGAGTTTTCTCACTTTTACTCTTCCAATTCTCTCCCCCATCCCGCCATGTGGGAGTGAGCAAGTGGCTGCGTGGGGCTGAGTTTCTGGCTGGGGTTAAACCACGACAATACTATATAACAATATTATATCATATAACCATCCCGCAGTCAGCTAAGAAATACTTGTCTGCAAGGTTGTTATTGTACATGTCCCCTACACTTCAAGTATTCATGAATGTTATATCAATATGAGATTTTGATACTATTTTCATTTTTAGAAACATAATATTACATCCTAAAAGACTCAAGACAAAATTAATCTCTAGTATAATGTTACTAAACTGATTGGAGACACAGTAGGAAAGAATTTTTCCCCTATTCTTTCTTGAAGGTGATGTGAGTAACCATAAAGGTGGCCTGCTTAGAAGAGGAAAATTACGGAGCAAAAGAAAATGTCTGCTGAAAAATACTGACAGATAAAGTCCTGCCAGCCTGGAACTGTGAGCCTGGGAACTGGGCATGGGAACCAGAAACGTCTTGGAAAAGTGCAACTGGTCTCTTTGAAGTGCAGCTGGGGTACTTAGAAACCACAGACATTCTGAGATACCACTCATAAGTGCAAAAACAAGGGACTGTTACGGCGACTTATCATCTGAAAAGGTGGAAAACAGTCTGGAAAAATAAAATTGCTCTGAAAGAACTGAAAACATCATCATCTATTGGCTGTTCCAGGTGAGAAACAGAAATTAACATCGTCTGTTGGCTGCTCAGAATAGAATGTCCTACACCCTCCTATGTCCCTATGCTGTAAAAAGGAGTTAATTTTTATCCAAAAATGAAACCTTTCTATCAGCATGGGACAACTTCCCATGCTGCACGTACTTTTTCCTAAGCAGGTTGAATTCCGCATGAACTTTCTTCAAGATCTTGGACTCTCACACCAGGGACACTTGGCTAACTCCAGACTCTGTGACAAGGATCACCTTTGGAGACTGGCTGTAATTTTACTGATCTCCTTTGGCCCCTTCTCCCACTTTTGAGTTGGTTCAGTTTGTCCTCCTGCCTCTGGCATGGTTGGGTCCCCTTCTGAAATCTAATTCACCTGACATCAATTTTTATATATATATATATATGTATGTATGTATGTATGTATTTTTCCATACAAGTAATGTATTATACCTGCTGTTATATTGTTGACAAGTTGTTTCACTAACAATAAGTTTGTAGTAACCTGTAATAGTGTATACCTACTTGGTTGTTGCTCTTCCTGGTTTTTTCTAGTGTATTGATTAGGGCTACACAATCAATTACTGCTGTTATTGATTGTTGCCATTGATACTCTATTGCTGATTGTGGAGAATAACTTGTAGTAGCTTGGAATGGATAGATACATAGACAGACAGGTTCACTTTATTAATCATAGGTATACTTGCTAGTGGTGATTATTGTCCTAGTTTACTTGCTAGTAGTGATCCTTGTGGTATTTGTGGTAATCTGTAATAAAGTAGAGAAATTTAGAGGATAAAGCCTCTGTGTCCTTCTGTGTTATGGAATCCTATGAACCCACAGCTACAATCTCTATATACCCACAGACAGGGTAGCCCTTCAGATTATGACAAAATGCCATTCATTATCTAATGTAATTTGCTAAACCACTTTAAATGGTTCCAAAGGAGAATGATTTTAAGTAGAGAATAGTAATTGTTGTAATTTAATATCTTATTCAAACTGTTTAACAATTTCAAACATTTGCTAAATGAAGAATTGAGAAATCAGTTCAAACAAAAATCAAGCTAAACTTCTATTCATGGATTGCAAGAAACTCAATGGTTTCCGCTCACAGAAGGGGAAAGGAGCAAATGTTGCTGGAGCTCAGCTTGGAGGTGGTTGATATAAAACTGGTTTCCCATGTAGATAAACAAACTTGATGAGGACTATATAAACATTCATCAAAACCATGGAAATTACCACTTTCTGCATGTAACCATCAGTCCTTTCCTAGATTATGGAGGACATAGTGGGTTACTCCAAAAATCAGGTAACTTAAAGGTACACAGAAAGTTAATATCCTTTTAAAACCATGACCTAAACCAAGAGAATCTTCCATACAGAAGCTTTATCCTCTAATTCAATCTGAGCAACTAGTTCTGCAGAGCCAATTGTCTAAATAAGATGCTATCAACTTTTTTTGGATATGGTTGGAAAGAATTTGACTTCCTTGTATTCACCATGATACAGATTTTGTTGTCTCTCCTCATCTTCAAATAATACCAGCTACCTCTAAGTACTCTATTTGCAGCAGTAACCATTTATCACAGATTGAACCTGTGATCAAGGAATTTCTAAAAATCAGGGAACAGATCAAGAATGAGGATTCTCTGGAAATTTCTCTCTTAAGATTAAACCATGATGGGTGTTGAGCATCTTACACACTCATCACTGCCTAAGGTACTCAGGAGCATGTCTATCATAGAATCATAGAATCATAGAATCTTTGGGTTGGAAGGGACCTTTAAAGGTCATCTAGTCCAACCCCCCTGCAGTGAGCAGGGCCATCAACTAGACCAGGTTGCTCAGAGCCCCGTCCAACTTGACCTTGGACGTTTCCAGGGATGGGGCATCTACCACCTCTCTGGGCAACCTGTGCCAGTGTGAAAAATTTCTTCCCTCTATCTAGCCTAAAACCAATATCCCTTGTCCGATTGCAACAGACCCTGCTAAAAAGTCTGTCCCCATATTTCTAATAGGCCCCCTTTAAGTACTGGCAGGCTGCAATAAGGTCTCCCTGGAGCCTTCTCTTGTCCAGGCTGAACAACCCCAACTCTCTCAGCCTGTCCTCACAGGAGAGGTGCTCCATCCCTCTGATCATTTTTGTGGCCCTCCTCTGGACCAGCTACAACAGGTGCCTGTCTTTCCTGTGCTGAGGGCTCCAGAGCTGTATGCAGGACTCCAGGTGGAATCTCACAAGAACATAGTAGAGGGGCAGAATCCCCTCCCTCGACCTGCTGGCCATGCTGCTTTGGATGTAGCCCAGGATGTGGTTGGCCTTCTGGGCTGTGAATGCACATTGCTGACTCATGTCCAGCTTTTCATCCACCAGTGCCCACAAGTTCTTCTCTGCAGGGCTGCTCTCAATCCCTTCATCCCCCAACCTGTACTGATACTGGGGGTCTAGCATGAATCTATTAATTCACAGGAATACAGTTCATTTACAGAAAACCACAGAAACCCTGCTGTCTCTTCCTCCCCACTGCTACTTCAGGAAAGCAGTGAAGAAGTCACTAATATGAACTTTTTCCTAAGACTGACTGATAAGGGCAGGAGGTATGAAGAATACTAATGTGACTGCTGAAGAGCTGTTAGGAGATATGCTCATCTGAGTGCCACCTAAATGGAATGTTAAGAGGCCCTCAGCTTCATCCAAAGACAGTATCAGCAGAACTACAGTGAAACATCCCATACAATGGCCTATATCTTACCTAACACACACAGGAGCTCCAGAGTTACAATGATTAAAGCTCATAAGCTAGTTTTGAAACACATGTGAGAAGACGTGAATCTTCTGTGCAACTGGCACAATAGCACACATTTATCAGTGGATTACATGAAGCTCTTGGAGGAACGTGCAAATCTTGCAAATTTAATAGAGTACGGTTTCTTAGCTAATCCTAACGCTGTGAGCTATCGTACCTTGGCTGAGCTAGTGAAGATTTCCACAAGAATAACAGAAAGGAAAATAGTGCAAAAACTTCAGAGTACTTACTGGATGAAAGTAAATAATGTTCAGTCTGTAGCAATCAGCAATCAGAATCCCAGACCTGCAGCTTTGGAGAAATATATATAAAAGAGGATACAGTTATTTCTGTAACTGTGTAATGGTAGCCAGACAATGGCAAAAGAGGAGATTATCAGAGAATCTGCTAAATTTTCCCCAAGGACTGGAAAATTTGAAGGGAAGTGCTGAAGTTTCTTGACTTCCTTATCTACACTGCTCAATGTCTTATAAATTTATTTGAATTTAAGTTTTGTGCTTTAAAATTTAAACTGCCTTTTTAAACAGCCAGTCCTGAAGGGCAAAGGGGTCCAGGAAGGCTAGACATTCTTCAAGAATTAAATCTTCAAGGTGCAGGAGCAGGCTGTCCCCATGTGCTGTAAGATGAGCTGGCGGGGAAGACAACTGGCCTGGCTGAACACGGAGCTTTTGCTGGGACTCAGGAAAACAAGGAGAGTTTACCACATTTGGAAAAAGGAGAAGCCAACTCACGAAGAGTACAAGGATCTTGTTAGGTCAAGCAGAGAGAAAATTAAAAAGGCAAATGCCCAGCTACAACTCAATCTGGCCCTGGTCATAAAGGATAACAAAAAATGTTTTTACAAATAAATTAACAACAAAAAGAGAGGCAAAGAGAATCTCCATCCTTTATTGGATGGGGTGGGAAACATTGTCACCAAGGATAAGGAAAAAGGCTGATGTACTTAATACTGCCTTTGCCACAGTCTTTAATAGCCAGACCAGGTATCTGCAGGGTATTCAAGCCCCTGAGCTGGAAGACAGGGATGGAGAGCACAATAAAGTCCTCATAATCCAGAAGGAAATGGTTAAGGACTTGTTAAGCCACCTGGATACTCACAAGTCTATGGGGCTGGATAGGATCCACCCAAGAGTACTAAGGGAGCTGGTGGAGGAGTTTGCCAAACCACTCTCCATCATTTATCAGCAGTCCTGGTTAACAGGGGAGGTCCCAGAAGACTGGAGGCTTGCCAATGTGACACCCGTCTAGAAGAAGGGCTGGAAGGAGGATCCTGGGAACTACAGGCCTGTCAGCCTGACCTTGGTACCAGGCAAGATTATGGAGCGGGTCATCTTTA
>NW_010555431.1:0-287 GCF_000687285.1 Phaethon lepturus | reverse complement strand
ATGGGTTCATGAAAGGCAGGTCCTGCTTGACCAACCTGATCTCCTTCTATGACCAGGTGACCCGCCTAGTGGATGAGGGAAAGGCTGTGGATGTTTTCTCCCTGGACTTCAGTAAAGCCTTTGACACAGTCTCCCACAGTATTCTCCTGGAGGAGCTGGTGGTTTATGGATTAGACATGTGTACTCTTCACTGAGTAAAAAACTGTCTGAACGGTCAAGCCCAGAGAGTTGTAGTGAATGGAGTTAAACCCAGTTAGTGACCAGTCACAAGCGGTGTTCCCCAGGGC
>NW_010555430.1:5059-21150 GCF_000687285.1 Phaethon lepturus | reverse complement strand
TCCCCCCGGGCTGCGGCGTCGAGTTTGCGTCTGTCGGTGCGATGAAGGCGCGTCAGCACCCGGCGATGTCTTGTGGCACATGCCGCGGGTTTGGGGTTTTTGCTTTTCCCGTTTCTTTCTTCATTAAGCCTTTGGCTTTTCCGCCTCGCTGTTTTTAATTCAATCTAGAGAAGGAAAGGACTGGCAGAGGGTAAGAAGTGCCTTTCAAAAGAAATTGATGAAACCCAAGGAAGTTGCGAAACTGGACACCACAATCAATGAGGTACCACGCTTCGAGAAGCGCTTCCTCTCTCCCCACTCCCCTGGAAACCTGGCAAATAAAATGATCTGCTTTACCTGGATAGCTGTTGATTTGTTCTACAGTGGTAAAACCATACCAAGTCCGTACTTGGGAATCATTCAGGGAATAATAAGTACAAACTGCTTATGAGGGTCTGACCAAAAGTGAGACCACACAGAGACCTGTAGTTGAGATTATCTGTCTCCACAGAACAATAAGATTATTCCACAATGTTACAGGCTCCTACAAATAGAGTTTTTACTTACTTTTCTTGCATTCAGTGTTTTTTGCCTTTACCCCTTCATTCTTATGTTACTCCCGTCAGGGAACACCTCCCTGTTTAACCTCTGTGTTCCTCATGGAGTTTGAGGAGCATCTGTGATAAACAGCTTAATCCTCTTTATTGTGAAGCTCTGGTATTATCCCAGTGTCAGACTGAAGCATTTCATCCCTGTGGAGGAAGGCTCAGTTTGTCACAGTACAAACAGTAATAGCATGAGAGCCATGTAAAATCCAAACATATGTGAATGTAGTAGGAAATTGAATCTTGTTCAAAAATAAACATCAGTATCCCTCTCTTATGTGAGATTGTTATCTATTTAAAAGACAGTTGAAATGCTAAATTGCACAGGATTTTTATTAGTTCATGTAGTTTTATTCCCTATTTTCCTCTCTCTTCTCTCCACTGCTTAGGTCCTGGAGGACTTCATGCACAGAATAGATGATGTTTGTAACCACAATGGACAAATAGAAGATGTCTATTCAGAATTCAACAAATGGTCATTTGAAAGTAAGTAATTTTTTGCCTGAGAATGGTATTAATTTTGTACCTGCCATGGCACTTCAGTTAGGCTACAATCAGTGATGAATGTGTAGGCTGATTATTTCCAAACTGTCAGCTACAATGTAATGGAAAGTGGGTTGCACAACAGCCAGGGGACTGTCAGTATGCGTGCAAAATTCAGCAGCAGCTGTACAAACTCTTTTGTCTGGTTATCCATGTGGCTTGTAAAAAAAATTCAAACATTATAGTGACTTATAAATCCAAAACTTGGGGGAATCACAGTGCATTTATCTAGAGTGGGATCAGATAGCACATGACCATTTTTGTCCATCTGATATTTGTTGATTATCAGCAGCACAAGATCAATGAAATGATCCAATAACAGTGAAGAAGTATTCATTGTAGGCAAGGATCGGAAAATCCCATTTGAAGTGTTTACACTGGGATTGAGAAGCACTGGAATAAGTTACCAAGACAGGAGCCTCCATCTTTAGAAACCTTCGAGAGTACACTAAGGAACCATCTGCCAGGAATGACTTAGGGCAGAAGAAACTGCATCAGTGGCACCCAACAAGGAGGGATGGTCGGATATAACAGAACATGTTCATAACAGAACGAGGTCTGCCAGACCTGTCTGCTTTTGGCTAGCTCATCTCAGCAACCTGTGTACTGAGATCCTGAAAGTGGGGGTTTTCATCCACCGTCAGTGGTGATGGCTGCTTTTGGAAAGGGAGAAATAGGAAGTGACAGCTTTAAAAAAAAAAAAGGCGATTGGAAAGAGGTGGGAACTTGTGAAGTATGGGATGCTGCTGGTGTTTGCAAGTGGTCTCTGGCCGTAGAAGGGGCTAAGGGACGCTGAACTAAATGGCCTCTTCAGGCCCAGTTTTCCTGTGACTCAGTTCTCTACAGTAGCATTGCCTAAGTAGCTTATTTGCCAAATATGCCAGCCCTGCTTGGCAGAATGATCTGCTACTCGTGAGGAGATCAGTGGTGATTCTTATTTGTAAAGAAAGTGCTACTATATGGGCACCTTAGCTAGATATACTGCTACATGGGTCTGAGGCAAATGTGCAAAAGGTGTTTTGAAGTGCTGCTCTCACAGGTCTGTATCATAGAACATTTTTCAGAAGGATAATCCAAGCCATTCCTTGACAATAAATGGTGGACACCATGCACCCTTTTGTTTATATCATTTAATGATAATATTGCTTAACAACAGGTATCTGTCTGGTGCTGTATGGAAAGAGGTTTGGTCTGCTACAGCAGGATGTAGAGGAAGAAAGTTTGAACTTCATCAAGGCTGTAAAAACGGTATGGAGGAGTCTTTTCTGGGTCTGCAGTGATTTTCTACCCCTACTACTAACGAGATGGTACCAGTTTAAATGGGTCACCTGAAAAAAGAAAATTCAAACTTCTGTGCTACATGTGTATTGGTGGCCTTGCACATCTAAAGTGACACTTACATGTGCAAAGCTAATACTGGACATCTGACTGTCTCATTTATGAAATGCCTAAATCTGTAGGGAAACAATGCTGTATGGTCGTCAGGGTAATCCTGGAAATAGAGTTGTCAGGTTGGTTGGTTAACTTTCCTCTCCCTCTGAGACGTCTGTTGTGCAACACTGCTGGTTGTTGGGTGTGACTCTTGGAATTGTGTGGGATTATGCAAATGCACTGGATTTGGAGGTTAGTCATTCCTGCAAGCACACCTGCTGTGCATCTTGCTGCAACTTGGACTCCGGTGATATATATCTGCCTAATTTTAGCTACCTAAAAGACAGGCATCTAGCCTAGCCTAGTTTTTTAGCTCCATCCATTGTCAAGGGAGAGAGAGACACTGCCAAAGGGTGGCTTGTCCCATTCTAAAAGAGGTGCCTAAAATAGATAGGATGAATCACCCAAGAGAGAAGCCTCTATCCTCCACTGGCTGTCCCTAATTTTTAGCTGAATAGAGTCTACGTAGGCTGAGACCCATCCTTTCCATCCAGGATGGAAAATCTGCCAGAATCTTCACTTCCTGAAAATTGTCTCCTACTTCACAGTCTAATTTTGTTCATGGGTTGCAAGTAGATAGATTAAAGAAAGATTTCAAAAACTCTTCCTCCACTACAGATGATGGCTACTTTTGGAATGATGATGGTGACTCCCGTGGAACTTCACAAGGGTCTGAACACAAAAGTCTGGCAAGCTCATACTAAAGCATGGGATGATATATTCAAAACAGGTTCTTTTTTTTAAACATGATTTCTCTCCTTTCCTTTCATCTCTGTTTCACACTTGGTGGAATTAACTTTCTTCATACTTGCTACTGCCCTACACTGCTGTTGAGACACTTTTGCTGCAGCTAACCACAAACCTACTCCAAGCATGGGAGCACTCTTTTCTTCTTAACACTTAGCTCTGGTTGTGGGGCAATACCCAATCCCCAGGAAATCCCCAGAAATTTGGGAGCCAGCAATGTCATGAGTCCACTTTCATCTGCCATAAAAGACAGAAAGTGTATAATCTCTTTAAAGGCAAGGTATAAGAGTGAGAAAAGGGAACTCTCTCAGCGGGACCTCAAAGGGAGTTGTTTTCTTGAGACACAAGAATTTTACATACAGCAAAAGTCTGTTTTCTAAAAAAAAAGAAATTACAGGTTTTCTGAGCAACCTGGAATATAGTTGTAAGTTGTAAAAACAGAAGCAATTTAAATCATAAGGTACATCTTTTTGACAATGTTTTATGTCTATTTAAGATGGATTGGCCTTCAAAGTTACAAAAACTACTCCAACTCCAGATATGAAGTTAAGTTTATATTTTTCAATATTCGGTAGACATTGACAGTTATAGCTAAAGATTAAGAAAGTTTTGGCACTTGGATATTGTAATGCTGAGTGATATATTCCTCTTAGGTATTTGAGTACTTGACACTTCAGGAGTTTTGGTTATGCCAGCCACACGTGCACTATTTTATTGCTTCATAGTTTGTGAGTTTTAGGAAAGACACTTTAAACCAGTTTTCTTCAGAAAAAACAGTTTGACACCTTCACTTGTCATGAATAGCTCCTTACTAGGAACTGATCTTAACAATTGGGATATTCATGAGGAAGGGTGGGCAAAATCTCATCCTCTATATTTAAAAAAAAAAGGCATGTAGAAATTTGGCATCTATTTTTGCCTTCCCATAGTAAATCAAAGGCTTAAATTTCCCCTGGGGGAGTCTGCATGCTAAGTCTCTGTTTTTTTTAACACCTTGATCCCTTTGAAAATCCAAGCTAATAAATTTTACACACTTGTATTTCTGTTTGCTAAATATTTCACTCAACACATCACTGATTTCCTTTCCTAATTTAAGGAAGCAGAATTCCTAATGGTTTACAGGAGCACTTTCTGTTCAGAAGTGGTTTTTGTGACTGCTTTGTTTAACAAATGAAAATACCATTATTTATTCAGTATAATGCTCATCACTTGAAAAAAGAGCACAGTTTGGTACCCTCTTTCAAAATACTGCATGGAAGATGCATTTTTGGTTTTATTTTTAAAGTATTTTTAGTGATTTTCCATTAATTACCTCCTGCTTCTCCCACCTCAGCCAAGCACTCAATTGACTGTCGACTGGAAAAGCACTCTGCAAACCCTCAGGAGGATTTCCTGTGTGACATCTATTCTGGAGGACAGCTTTCCAAGAAGGAGCTGTACGCTGCCATCACAGAGCTTCAGATTGCTGGAGTTGAAACGGTAAACTTGACTTTCCAAGAGCTTGTTGAAATTAGCATCCTTCCAATTCCCTGCTTGCTTTCATAACATCTGAGAGTGAGCTAATCCTGTAGCTGCTTCGGTGGCCTAAACGCAAGTGAATTTTTACCTGAAATCACTAGAGTCTTTATTTTGTTCATTACTCCTAGAGAACAACTGCAATAGTTCATAATCCCTTAGGTTTACAAAATAGAATCATAGAATAGTTTGGGTTGGAAAGGACCTTTAAAGGCCATCTAGTCCAACCCCCCTGCAGTGAGCAGGGACACCTTCAACTAGATCAGGTTGCTCAGAGTCGCGTCCAACCTGACCTGGGATGTTACCAGGGATGGGGCATCTACCACTTCTCTGGGCAACCTGTGCCAATGTGTCACCACCCTCATTGGCAGAAATGTCTTGCTTATATCTAGTCTAAATCTGCCCTCTTTTAGTTTAAAACCATCACCCCTTGTCCTATCACAACAGGCCCTGCTAAAAAGTCTCTCCCCATCTTTCTTACAAGCCCCCTTTAAGTACTCGAAGGCTGCAGGAAGGTCTCCCCGGAGCCTTCTCTGCTCCAGGCCCCCGGCAGGCTGTTCCCGCCCTTTGAGCATTTTTGTGGCCTCCTCTGGCTCCGCTCCAGCAGGTCCGTGTCTCTCCTGTGCCGAGGACTCCAGAGCTGGACGCAGCCCTGCAGGGGGTCTCCCCAGAGCGGGGCAGAGGGGCAGAACCCCCTCCCTCGCCCTGCTGGCCACGCAGCTCTGGGTGCAGCCCAGGACACGGGTGGCCTTCTGGGCTGCAAGCGCACATTGCCGGCTCATGCCCATATATCATAAGGCAGTGACCAGCTGCAAACGTTGCTTTGAACTTTTGGTAACTTTGTGTTTCTGTCACCACAAATGGAGGTCTTACATTTCTTTTTGGTTTGTTTCAGACGGCCAATAGTTTACTGTGGGCTTTGTATAACATTTCACGCAATCCACATGTTCAGCAGAAGCTTTTCCAGGAAATACAGAGTGTTTTAGCTGCTAATGAGAGTCCAAGTGCTGAGAACTTGAAGAATATGCCTTACCTAAAAGCATGTCTGAAAGAATCCATGAGGTAAAATTCTCAAATAATTTGCAAAAAGCAAAATGATCACAAAGTTTTTTACCAGCTAGTGTGTACTAGGGAGAAAGAATTTTCTAGTATATATAATTTTGTTCACCTTGTTGTTTAGGCTAAGCTATGATAGATCCAGGAAGAAAAAATGTTGGAAATTTAACCCATTTTGTTTCTTTCACTGTAGATTAACACCATCGGTGCCATTTACCACTCGTACCATTGACACAGAAATGGTTCTGGGAGATTATGTACTGCCCAAAGGGGTAAGTCAATTAATTTAGCTCAATATTTTGTCATTGATTAACTGTCCTGTAAACCACTGAAGTTGGTCATATTGCAGTCTCAAAATGATTTTGCCAAAGGACGAGTCCCGGGATAAGGAATGAAGAATTCACACCAAGAATTCCCGTAAACTGAAAACCATACCTGCCTGCACTGCTATTGGATTTAGACAAAAATATTTTGGTGTGCTATTTCAAAAAAATGTTTCAAACTTTACAATGATGTTCTGAGGAAACTATGACCTTTCCTGGGTTTGAATTAATCTTCAGAGAATTATATGACATCTGAGGAAATTACCTCACCTTTACTGTTGCATTATTTTTTTCCGTTAACAATCTGACTCATTTGGTAGCTGTAAGCCAATTTGTACTGAGACTCTCTCTATTGCTTTGTTTATAGACTGTACTAATGATAAATAGCCATACCCTGGGTTGCAATGAAGAGTACTTTAATAGCTGGACTCAGTTTAAACCAGAGCGCTGGTTTCAGAAGAACTTAATAAATCCTTTCTCTCACGTTCCATTTGGCATTGGGAAGAGGATGTGCATCGGGCGCCGCGTAGCAGAGCTACAGCTTCACTTGGCCCTTTGCTGGGTAAATACTCTAAAATGGCATTCTGTACACAGTGTCTGGTTGTTCAACATTTAACCTCATCAGAAGATCTAGAAGCCAAAGCATGCTAACTGAGCCATTTGTGTTTCAGCTCATTCGCAAATACCAAATTATAGCAACTGACAACAAGCCAGTAGAAACACTCCATTCAGGAATACTGATTCCCAGCCGGGAGCTTCCCATTGCGTTTCACAGACGATAAGGTATGTGCATAAAGGGCCACCTGAGTACATGAGACTTTTCTTTGAACCTCATTTAGAATTTTGATAGAACTGTGAGTGTAAGAGAACAGATGTTTTTCTAAGCTTTATTTTCACAATGTGAGATTTATTAAATGCCATCACGTTTTGTTACTTTTAACAGAAAATATTCTACGTACTAAACAAGAAGACAAATTTTTTATGGGTTATGGCTCTGAAGTTAGCTGTCTAGTTTTAAACTCCAAGAGAGCATGTCTTTTGTATGTGATGCAGATCAGAAATGGGGAAATTAAAATGTGTATACTGCTGGGAAAAATAATAGCCATTATTTTGTTATAATATAAATTCTCCACTGCATTTCTAGAAGATACTTCCTGAAAAATAGCATTTGATTTTGAGCATCAATGTACAGACTAAAAAGAAAATGCCCTAGGGAAGGAACAGTACACCAGTGCACTACAGAGTTTAGATTAGAAAACTTGATTTTAGGCAGAAGGACAAAGACAAGCAAAATCTATTTGAAAATAGTCGTGCAATGTTGCAAATTATTATGCATTTTTGGTTCAAAAAAATGCATGTAAGATTTTTCTCTGCTCACAACCTTTTTGTTAGCTTATTTGTATAAAAATTTAAGTTGGAAAATTGTGTCTTCAATCTAGAATTAAGCCCTCAAATTAGAAATCAAGTGGTATTTAAATACTGTGGAAGATATTTTTTTGCTGGCCAACACCACAGGAAAAAATCACCCAGTATAATCCGAGTAAGGGTATTTACCCCATTAACTGAAGTTTGTTCAGTGCTATTTGCTTTTAAATAATCGATCACTACATGGATTCTTTTTCTTTTTAATGCGTCTTGCAGAAAACAAATTACAATCCTACTGCTGCTTTCTCTGAAAAAATATACATCAACTGGGATAGCCAAAGCCTATGGTAACCAGTGGAGAAACTGCAACACGTGTCACATGAACAACTGCTGAGCCAGAAATAGTACCAAGAAAAGCTCCCATACTGTTTTACTGGAAAAATGTGGTTAGTTTGTTCAGCTGTACTTAGCAATGTTAAAAGGAAAGAATAATACCATGTACCATGCATGTTCATATACCTATGCAAATACACTGATTTAGTGCAGCTGAGGGACTGTACACGATAGAGCTTGATAATGAACTGTGGAGTGTTATGTATAGTTCTTGTTAGTGCACAGTGAAATTATTACAGCCTCAAGCTGTTCAACAGGCTAGCTTGAAAAGAGCTGGTTTCCAGTTTGTGGGTGTTATATAGGACACCTGGGGGAACAGCAGTCGCAATTGAACTGGCCCTGTTAGCTCGGAGTTGAAGAGCTTTGAGAAGCCAGCTTAAGGGAAAAGAAGCTCACTTAGTCCTTATCAAATTACCAACGTCATGAACTAAACTGAGAAGTAAGACGGCAGTCTGTAATAAGGCTAACAACAGGGCTTAAAAATTAGGATAATTAAAGAAGTACACTTTCCCTAATGTTATTCACTTCCTTGATAAAAGGGAAATAAGGACAAAGGTATATGGCAGGATTTATTCCTCATGCCTGCACAGTACTTGGATTTGAACAGTCGCAATGCTGTGCCTGCCACATACTCTGCTCATACCTGTTGAGTTTCATGCCTCCAACTCCCACACAAGCCATTTTATCACACCTTTGTTGTAAAACCTTAGCGGTCTTTTATTGCATGAAAGGCCTTATCCATAAATAGAATCACTGGAATCCTATGGGTTCTGCCACTATTAAATGATGATATCCTAACAGGATAGTTACTTCATCAGATGAGTAATATAAAACGTATGTTTCAAAGAACCGCGGGAAATAAGGATCCTAGACATTTCAGAGAGGTCTATTTCTCGTGGACATTTCAATACCTGTACCTAAAGGTTAAAGTTGTCACTGCCCTGCATGTAATACTGTATGTTAGCTATTATGGTCACTAGTGTATTTTTCCCATGATGCAGTTTCAAGTACAGGTTTATATATATAACCATGAATGGTTATTTTTATTTTTTTATGTTCTGAAATGATACAAGTTCCTAGCATTTGCTGCTCTGTCTCCTGTGGTTTTTTTGTTTATTTTCCTCTGCTGTTATACTCAGACATGTAAATGTAGTCATATTACAACATGTAAAGCAATTTGTGCATTATCTGAATCTTTCTAGTCACTTTGGTAATAGACAATTTTGTAATAAAATAAAGATTTATTTTTTTTTCTATAAATAGTCTTCTGTAGTTTGTTATAAAGTCTTTGTAGCATTACAGAAATCTTGTCTGTTGTGGTAACTTCTTGCAAAAAAATTGCCGTTGTACTTTTATCCCTCTGCTTAATATCCTAAATGGGATTGAGCTTGAAGTTCTACAAGATCAAGTTACTTTAATTCAGCACTGATGATACTCCCAAGTTGCTATAACCATGCTCTAGCTGGGAAACTGTTTGCAAAGCCCAGCTCCTGCCTGCCACCCGGCCACCGCCGCGGCAAGCTGGATGCCGCGTTAGCAAGTACAGGGGATTTAAGCCCTGCAGCATGGAGCTTCGATGCCAAACTCCTTTTGGGCCATTAATCTTGCTATTCCTTCAATCCAGGCTGTTCCTAGTATTTAAGAATGTGCTAAATCCATGCCTACAGCTTCTTTCCTTCTGTATAATCCTATCAAACCTCAGTGAATGCTAATGTTAGGAGTCTTTCTACATCCATACTCACAGTCTGAACACGTTTCTCCCCAGCATGCACAGTACTGAGGTCTCCAGGGATGGGACTGTTATATTTCTCTGCCGTTATGACAAGATAAAATCAATATAAAGTTTTAAGGAAGGATGAAAATAGTTTGAACCTTTGCAAGATCAAAAGAAATGTTGTATACCAAAAAAAAGCCATCCACCCAGCACTGTGACTGGCAGCCTGGTGGTTACGCAAAGAGCAAATTTGACAGTTATCAAAACCATGCTGTCTTTGCCAAGTGAAGGCTGCCGCCGGCTGAGTGAATGATGGTGTAAGAAAAATCATACAGCACTGTGAGAGTGTCGCTTTTCAGAAAATCATATTGTAATGTGTACTTTAGAGTGACTGTAGTTTGTGAACTACTAGCTGAAACTAATGTGACAGCTGGGAGCACTGGGTCCCAGAGCTTGGGGAAGGTGGGCTGGGAGACCAGAGGTGCTCACCCGACCCCGGGGGAGCTGTGGCAACTCATGCTAAGGTGCAAGACTGTGTGGGAAGATCTACCCAAGCTGCTACAATAATAATATACACTAAGTCTCTTCTTACAGTATTATAAACTAATATTACTCCATTAGAGCCAATGGAGTTGTGCCAACATGAAACAAGCGTTAACAGAAAGTCAGGGCTATTGTTCAATTCCGGGCATATCACATTGCTCACAAACGTTCTGACAATTTAACTTTTAAAGACAACCAAAGAGAAGAGGTGTTACCTAGATGAACTGACCTTGACAGCCTAGTTATCAGCTATTTCGAAATCCTTTATTGCTTCTGTATAGTAAATCACAGGTTCATGCTTACTGGACTGCTTATTATTTTGACTATTTAAATTTAGTGGGCCCAAAGATCTATATAGTGTTACTCTGAGTAAGGTTTTGACCAACTCTATACAAGCTGAGGTACAAGTGTGCTGTCTTCTGGATTTCTGAAAGTACAATAACCACTGACCTGGAAAATTTTGTTCCGGAAGCTTTGTAGATTTTCAAGCTCCTTTTCAAAGAACTTCATTAATCTGCTACCTCAAAGTAAATGTCCAAATCAATTTACCTAGGTAATAGGTAATTATCAAACTACACAGATAATGAATGACCAAGGCAGACTTGCACATTGAGAAACTCACGGCTTGCTTTTGCTTGTATTTCAGAAGTATGAAAGACAGCACGATGCCTCCGAGATTAATAAATGCCTATGAAACCTTTTGCCTCTGGTCAGATGGATAAATTCAGTTCAGTTCTTTGCCTCTTTGAAATGATTTGTTCATTCAGAATTACTCATTAAAAAGACAATGACAGCACTACTTCCCTCTTACCATTTCCTACAGTTACTCCTCAGAGGAAGATAGTTGGATCATAAAATGAATGGAATTAATTGGCCTCCACGTTAACTTTCCCAACAAGGAAGTGAACAAGGTTTACGTATCCAAAAGGAAGCTAATTCTGTTCAGGCTTTAGGCGTGTAGGAGTATCATGTAGTGGTAATGATACAGACAAAATTGAAGCCTTCAAAGTTGAAGCCAACTAACCTGCACCTTTTTTATGAATAAAGAATGCCGGTTTTCAGGACTGACAATCTGGCATTTTTCATGTATGTTCTGTTCATTATAAACTGGCTATTATATAGTACACTCTGAGTCAGTCTCTGCTTACACCTTTCAGTGCTGTGATTAGGTGACAGATAACATGTTCTAGTTTGTCTTCTTCCACAGTGAGAAGGTTCTTTGTTCTCAACAACTAGAGGTAGAATTCATGTTGATGGCAGTGCTGACTTTAACTGATGGGATAAAATAATGCAAGCTCTGAAAAAATAATTCTGAAAAATGTTAATAGCTAAAGTTGATTGCAGAACAAATTTTAAGAGAACAACTCAGGATGTGCTTAATTTTAAATACGTGAAAAATCATCTTGACCTCAGTGGGACTGCATGTGTACGTGTGGGTTTTGTAATGCACTGTCACTTTTTATAGAAGGATAAACAATTTCCAGCATGTCATTTGTGGCACATATATCTAAAATTCATGTAAGGGTTATAGCTTTAGAAGAAAAAGCTGCATTTTTACTTCAGATAATTGAAACAAAGGGCTTATTGAGGTTGAAACTGCAAGCAGTCTCATTAATCTCTTACTCTGGATGTGTGTGTTGTTCTGATAACTTGTGGATTGATATACTATAGTGTGGGTGGCTGCATTCAGGGTTTTTTTTATGTGAACTTCCAGGCACGTCTTCAGAAAATGTATGAATATTACATCACAAAACTGAGCATTATGCTTATTCACTTACATTTATTCTTGGGTATTTCTGAGTTTCAGCTTTCAAGAGAGTGAAAAACACGGAGATGCTAGGTCGTTTTGTCACAGAAACAGCACATGCCCTGACCTTTCTGGTGACACTGCCAGCGCTCCGCTCTCTTGCACTGTGGCTCAGGACTGCAATCCCGCTGCCTTAAATCCCTTTCACACACCAAGGTATAAACCAGGAATGCAATTGTTGGCACCGAGGAACGTAAAATAACATGAAACTTGTCTCAGCCACTACAGCATCAGTACAGTTCTTTGGGCAGGGAAGTGTAACTGGTACGGATGGAGACTACACTTGGGATCTGGTTCAGTGTTACAGTGTACTTTTTTCAAGACAGCTCAACTCTCTGTGTGAATGTTACTGTTCACTTATTTCTTGTCTGTTTATCCAGAAGAGCATTAACACCTCGTACAATACCTACCTGGAGCCTATCTTCTGTATTCCTGTAGTCGTCTTTGCTAGCAGAGGAAGGACTACATTGACTTTCAACCCTTGTCCATGGTTTTTGTCTCAACTGTATGATCAGTAGCCTGTGGCTTTGCAACAACACAAAAAGTTAAACTTAAGCTACAGTATTTGGATCCAGAAGGGGTTTTAGAAATCTTTATGTTGTGGAGTTTGGATGGAGCTGAACACTTATGGAGCAATCCTCCTCCTGGCAAGGAAAGCAGCAATGAGACTTCTTTACAAGACAAAATATTTTTCTCCAAGGGACAATGTCAAAACAAGTGTGGAATGGAATGCATTTTATAATCAGGGTAAATTATACTTTGCTTTCCTGGGCATGTTCCTCTCGACAAGTTCAAACTCTTTTCCTCTAATTGTTAAGTGTGTTGAATGAACTCCAGGCACCACATGTCAGAGGAGGAGGGAAGGCAGCGGAGGCAGCAGCTGGCAGGGAGCACAACAAGGCAATAAAGGGGAACTCTGAGTACAAGAGTTACGCCTTGGTCTTCCCAAATTGGTATGCACATTTATGATACTTTACCCTCCGCTATCAACTTAGGTGCCCAGAAACTTGATAGTAAATCAAACAAATCACATCTGATTCATCCTGCTATTGAACTGTGTTCCACATAAAAACAGGAGATAGGAGAGAAGCAGGGGAATGGTGCAGGTCGTGCTTACATTGAACTAAAGGGTAGCCTCACTGCCAGAGGGACTTCCAGCAGCATGGAGTTGGCTCAAGGTGAAGAAGGGAAAAATGTTCTCTAAATGTAATGGAAATAATGGAAGGAAGTCTTGGAAAAACTCATACCTCAGACAGTATGAGTTACACTTATCTAGACTTTCAAGTTCCTACAAAAAGCCCTTATTGTTATCTCAGTTATACCAATGGAAATCACAAATAGTTTTGCAGATGAGGTCAATGCCTGAATCAAGCTTAGTCCCACTTGGTTCAGGGCAAAGGTACCCACATATCTGATCAGGGGCCAGCCAAGAGCCAGCTCAATCCATGAGCAAAGGCCATCCTCAGTCTTAAAACTGGGAGCTGCTTTGGTGGATTTGCAGGAACATTCAACCACAGGCTGCAGATACCCAACTGCACTTTGTCAACACGCTCATTATGTTGAGGGTGCAAGCTGATAGGATTAAACTGACTGTCCTACCATAAAGCACAGGAGAAGGCCTCAGCCAGGATCCAAATTTTAGCCATTTTGAAGGGGACCTGCAGAGCATAGGCGGAATAAGGAAGACTTTGGGAGCAAGGTTCTGGGCAGGAAGACATGAAGATAGTTTGGTTTGCATACATCTTTTGCTCAGTTCAGGAGATGCCAAGTTTTGGTACTCCTGAACAATCCTGTCTTCCCTCTGGCTATGTTTGAAAGTCAGAGTAATAGAAAAGAAAAGCTTTAAATATACATTGCTCCTTGTGACACACACATTCAGTATCTCGTTTCAATGCAAGTGAAAAGCTTCAAAGCACACTCCACTAAAAAAGAGAGCAAAACAAGAGATATCTTGTATACAGTCACTGAACACACTGATATAGATTTCTCAAGTTTTGGGACACCCTGGACATATGAAATTTTTATTGGAAGCTTCCACTGTAGCTTCTGCCTTTTAATAAGTGTACAAGAGGTTGGAATGCCACAGAAAGGTGTTTTTAATCATTAAAGACTAAACCCCGGAGCATCTTGGATTTTCTACCTAATGGAAGCAAGTTGTGCAACTTGCAGAGTTGTGAAATCTTTAAATAACTTCAAAGATGACAAAACTAACTGCTAGTTTTTTAGAAAAAATACTTCACATATTGAATCGCTAATGTTACCTGATCCACAGCAATATATCTTTACTATATAAAATAGCATACTAATTCTGGGTGCTAACTAATGTCTAGCTTTGAAAAAATAAAAGTTTTTCTGCTTTAAAATTAAATCGAATTTTAAATTTCTCTTTCACATTTTAATGCAAAATATTCATCAGTAAACGAGGAAGAGATTACTTGTGAAGTGGCAGGTTGAGGAATTTGGGGGTGTTTGTTTTTAGTAAGGGGGGTGTACAACAGGGTCTGACTGAAGAATATGGACAAAGATGAATATGGTCTTACTCTGAAGAATATGGACAAAATTGGAAGACTAGAGATTTGTTAGATAACTCAAAATAATGCTGGGTTGTCATCAAGGAAGTTATTAAAAAGTCACATTTTGGTACAGGTCAAAAATATACCTCCCTATAGAGAAGCTATAGAATCAACATTGGATTTTTATGAAGAAAAAGATAATTTCTTAGCATAAATAAATGAATTATTTATTTAGTGAAAAGATGTTACCATTCTAAATAACAAGGACCCAAGTACATTTTGCTATTAATAGGAACCAGCTCAATTCAAAACAGTACTCCATAAAAATGTTCAATAAACATGATTTATCCCTTCCAAAGCCTGAATAAAAGAAAGAAATGTTAATTAGACTAAGAATAACTATTATTTTTTTCTCACTAACTCCCAGGAAAGAGGGAAATTGAAATATATGTTACTCAAGACATATGATGGGAATTTGGCTCCATAAGATATCAGGCATTTGCTTTTCCTAAGAAAATTTAATATGTCAAAGTTCATGTCTAAGTGCTTTCTCTTGAAAGGGCTGATAAAAAGTGCAAACTGAGGGAAATATTTGCAGTGAAGTGAAATATTGCTTTATCAGCTTTATTAAATCCAGAAGCAGTGCTGCATCTTTGCGGAGGCTTCTGCTCAATGTATCTATTAAATACCTATTTACATGCAGATTGAAAAAGACATTTCAGGGAGAGAAAGTGCAGTAGAGTTACAAGAAGAATGCAAGCTCTTAATTGTAAGGATATTTATTTCTTTGAGGCCTCTTTATAAATGATGTTTTCATCATTGATTTAGACACCTGGGGCTTCAATGACGTTAGCTGTCAATGAGAGTTAAACTCTGCAGCCTCTTCTGAAAATGGAAAGAAGTCGTTCACACCAATTCAAAAGAATAGTTGTGCGAATTTTTTTAGGTGTGGTTAGCTAACCTGCAATAAAAGCCCTGTGGAGATTGCACCCCAAGGGAACTTTGTGGGTTCACAGACTAATTGTGGGCTGTTGTCCTCCACCCTTCTCATGACCGTGTATCCTGATCTCTCTCAGCCATGAGACTTTGATCCAGACAAAAACCTTTTTTGCAGGGTTGGTTTTAGCAGGATCAGAGAGCTGCTCTGACTCACCTCTTGGCTAGAAAATTGCTGGAGTCAACAGCAGGGAAAGTGGCATGAACATGTATCTGGGGATGACACCATGGAGCTGCAAAGGCAAGGCCACTCTTTCTGAGTTCCTAGTCAAAGGAACCATGTAACTGTACCTGTAGCTTCACAGATCGACCTAGGGAGTGATTCTCAAGATCACTCTTAAGAGAAATATGGGTGCTGAACCATTCAGTTTGAGATGCCGATCCTCAGGTTCTTATATATTTAGGTGAAATTAAGGCATCTAAATCCAGGAGGATTTTTTTTTCCCCCCCTAAATGCCAGAGTTTCGCTTTGGGTATGCAAGAACCTCTCAGGAACTTTCCTTCTGTTTTGAACAAATCAGAAAAGAAGAATGAATTGCAAAAGATGTCCTTGTTGCTGAA
>NW_010555430.1:4568-5028 GCF_000687285.1 Phaethon lepturus | reverse complement strand
TGGTGAACCGTGGCAAAACAAATTCCCAGCAAAGGGGCACGCTCAGAGGGAAGTCTGGCAACTCACGCATGGGAAGATGCGCTTGAGGACATTTTCCAGGAAGCAGAGTAGCTTCAAATAGAGTTGATTCATAACTCTTGCAAAGTTTTTCTTGCCCAAAGGCAGAATTGAAAGAGAAACGAGATCGGCTCATTGCTTGAGGAATCAAAGCGTTAGCTGTGAGCCAACGGTGTGCAGATATTCAGCATTCTCTGCGGGGGGGGCAGGCTTTATTTATGCGTAGATACAAATGAATGGAATAAACATTTAAAAATAGCATATTCTAGTACCTGCAGGCGGAGGTGTTCAGGGAGGGGCATGGCTGATGCCAAATATTTGATCTGCGCTTTGATCCACAACAGGGTTCTGGCAGGTACCCTTGGAAAAGCAGCACACGTTTCTCTGCACGTTCCATAGGCCC
>NW_010555430.1:0-4537 GCF_000687285.1 Phaethon lepturus | reverse complement strand
CCGCGGGAAAGCCTCTCTTTCCTCCCGGCCCCTCTTGGGCTGTGACTGGCACCCAGTGTGCTTCGCTGGAAGAGACAACAGATTTTTGAGGACGTGAAGAGTATTATGCTGCATATAGAAGTCAGCGGTATCCAGGGAAAAACAATAGAAGGAGCAGCTGGTGGTTCTGGGGAAAATCGGAGCTCCTGGGCAAATAGACAAAGGCGTGAATTCTGCGTAATGGAAATAACGTGCTCACAGGGGAAGTTAAGGCAGAGGGTGTTCAGCCAGATCACACAGCAGTCGCTAAGACGCCTGTCCCAAAAGACGGGGATCAGGAACAACAACGATGGGCATCAGGAAAGGAACGGATATTGCGTTTGCGGAGCCTTGGCCGGGCTCTGCGCTCCCGCGGCTGCCCATCGCCCGGCAGCGGCACGGCCGGGCGCACATGCCCTGGGAAGGGAGACGGGTGCAGGACCTGCACGGCACGGACGCGCAGGGACAGTTAAACCGCCGGGAAGCGTGCTCGTGTGGTCATAACGCGACGCGCTGTTCAAAGCATGAACACCCGCCTTCCTCCCTAAGGGACGCACGAGGTGGCCGCGCAGCCCTGCGAGGCCACGCGCCCGACGCTGGCCTGGCTCAGACTCCTTCACTTGGTGTCCTTACTCCCGCAGGGGTGTTGTACCTCGTGCGAGGCGTGTTGAAGCTGACAGCTCCTCGTCTTTACCCCTCGCACAGGGCTGGTGCTTTGCATTGCAGCGGAAAGAGAATGGGAGCTAGGTCTGCTATGGTTTTGGACAACCTTGACGTTTCAAATTCGAAGGGAAGGGAAGGGAAGGGAAGGGAAGGGAAGGGAAGGGAAGGAAAGGGAAGGAAAGGGAAGGGAAAGACAAGACTTTTTTTGCAAAATCGTTTTTGGGACAGAGAAAATACTTCAGGGTGAATGCAAATATTATGTTTTGAGAAAAGGAGTCTTTAAAAAACCTGAGAATTGTTTTTAAGAAATAGCAGAGCTATTAGAAGAAATTATGCCAGGACGACGATTTTTCTTTCAGTCCAGCTCCTAACTGGTAGCTTTCAGCATTATTATGTCAACAACTTTTCATTTGCGTTTTGAAAGAGCATTTCATGAAAGCTGCCTTAATCTTGTGGCATGTTTTGATTTTCAGAAAGCTCCATCTTCAAACATCTTCAGGCACAGCATTATTGGGCATAATTCAGCAGCACTAAATTGTGTAAAAACCTCGGACAAAGTCGCTCTGTGTAGAAAGTGTCCAAGAAACTCTTCAGCCTGCTTTTAAAACACCCTCTTTCCCCCAATCTCTGTGACCTGTATGGTAAGCACTCCTTTACTCCTTGATTAATGATTGCAGCATGAATGATAGCCATCTAAAAATTTTCAGATGCTCATTAAACTATTGATATTTTGTGTGTGAAAAGAGCATGTATGTTATATACCTCCACAGATACGTTCTTAGTTCCTTCTGCACCAAACTTCTGATTGACTGGACAGACAACCTGCCCCATGAAACCTTTCTCTGTTCATACAGTTGAGACGACCCTAGTGAAACACAGTCTGTGATCAGATGCAGAAAAGTTTATTAACCATGCTTGTCAGACATATGCAGGGCTTCACACAAAGACTGTTTGAGTTAGCAGGAAAAAAACATTCACTGACATAAGGGTATTCGTCAGAAAACTTTACACTGGACTTCTGTCAAAGGCTGCATCTTGTTTTGGTGTGTGGATAACACTTAAGTCTTCAGAAATATGCAACCATTTCTCCCTTTCCTACATGCTCTTGTCTTAGCATGTGCACACGGAAACAACTGGATTATTTTCAGTTGCTAATCCAGAGCTAGATACCTGGCATGGAGGACCATACTTTAATTAGGCAGTGTCACTCATGGGGGAAACCCATCCTCTGAACCATTTCCAACACTCTGTGCATGACTTTATAATATCCTTAGCTTACATAGAAATCATAAATATTATATTATTAGTGACTTAAAGCAGTCACTAATAGCAGTCACTAAGAGATATTTTAAAAGTCCAGGTGACAGCATTTGACTTAGAGTTAATTCTGTGCTTGCTCAAAAGCAGGCAGACTCTATTCCTCTGATTCCTCGCAGAGTACTGTCCTCTCATTTCGTGCTGCACCTTTTCAGATTTATCTCATGCAATTCGATAGAAATCGAGGATCCATCAATTCTCACCCTCGGAGCTTATCTCAGCCTGTCAGACGCCTTTCTCCTTCGCCCCTGGATAATCCCCACATGCGTGTTTCACCTAACTACACACTTTCTAGCATTCCCCAGGCTGTTTTCTCAGCCTGCGCCATATCTTCCTTGAGACAAGCTGAGCAAAACCAGACAGGGCAATGAAGATAAAACATTCTGCCTGTGTCCATGACTGGACTGTCAAATTATGGCCAGAAGGCTTGTTTTAGCCCAGTTATTGCCCCAGCAAGCCTGCACAGAGAGTGACTCCAAAAGAATATGAACCTGTTGCCATTGATGAATGACATCCAGTGGCTGAGATGAAAAAAAAAAAAGGGAATGTGCCACATAGCATCTCTTTTGATCTTTTTCAAGAAGAGGAAAAATTTACAGAATGTGTCTAGACAAAGTGATGATTCATAATCTCTGCAATGTCTTGCAACTTCTGGGGGGAGACAGGGTATAGCCAGTATGACTCCTTTCTTCTAGGCCCTTTCTGCTTTTTGTTTTTGTCACTGTTTCTTCCTGTGGAACAGCATGAAGAAAAACTAGTCAGGATTGTGTTTGGAGGGATCTGGAGTTGTTGTTATGCCAAATATTCATGCTATTCAGCACATCCCAGGAACAGGAGATTTAACTACTTCACTGTTAATCCCTGGAAGTTCAGATAATAACGAATCACTTGGATGAGAACTATTACTAACGTAGCCTGTTTCTCGTTATATTTGGGTCTGATGGCTGACTGAATTTTAAGAGAACAGAGGCATGACTCCACATCTAAGTATTGCCATTGAGACGGCATACGTTTGGATGGCCTACAACTGAATAAACACAGAAGGTGCTGCAGTGGCATTAATTATTGGGTGAAAGTCTATCACAGATTCTTATTTACAGGAGATAAGGGCTGCCGACTGGAAAGCCAGACAATGACCTATGCATCTTAGCTGCATGGAGAAGTCATGAGACTTTACACTAAATTTTCATTTTATTTCTAATTTTGAGCTTGTCGTGGTGTTGCCAGTGATACGTGTTGTAGCTCCTTTGTAATGCCCACATAAGAATGGGTTGAATGAGCTGGGTCGGTGTACATTTCCTCTCCAGCAAAAATGCCCACATCTGTTAGGTCGTCTTCACTAAACTGGTTTGACTTGTGCTAAATGTTTTCAAAAAATAACCTGTGACAGTACTTAGTGTCATCTGCTGAATTCTTTTGTCCTAAGAGGCTTATTTCAAAACTCTTATACTGAGTAAGTCAACCTCAGAGTCAACTGTGAAGGAAGACCTGAATGAAAATACGTTTGGCAATGACATCTCTAAAACGTTTTCTGCAGCTGCTTTGAGCCCCAGCTGGAGAAAGAATTTCCCTCAGGTCAACAATTTGCTACTTAGTTGTGCTTTGCTAATTGGCTTGAGATTTTTATGGCAATTTCTCTTTCATTTATCTGATGTTGTTTCCCCTGTGCTGATGATGAACAGTTCTTCAGACATGGAGAACAACTTTTTGGTAGTCTTTATATACTGCAGTGTTCAATCGTGTCTTTCTTGAATGCTGAAAATATTTGTCAACTTTCTTGTAAGTTGAGACGTGTCCAAGAAATGTAGGTTTGAGTCCCAAGTAGAATATCATCTGGAACGGGTACCTTCTCAGCTACATCAGCACATGCCAAACTAGGGATTACTGCAGTCACAGCATTAATACTGGCAGCTTCATAACATTGCAACTGAAATCTGATACTTTTTTTGGTTTAGAATCGACTTAACAGTAGCTTTGTATTCATTTTGACTATAGTTGATAAAATACATTAAAACACCTTTGAACTTTATTTCACCTCATAAGCCGAAAAGTAGAAAACATCTTGGTTATATATTAATTTGGAAATACTACTAAAAGAGAGATTACCAATAAAGTAGATGATGCTCACCTGCTTTTTTAACGCAATGTTCATTCTATAGCTTCTGAGGAACTAGCAAGTGAGTATCAGGGATCAGTGACTCCAAGGCTCACAGAGTTAGTATAGTATGTGTTTTTTACTTAAAAAATTAAAGTTTTATCAGGATTGGACTTTTGTGTGTCTATTTTTGGCATCCTTCAGTTGAAAAGCGCACTGGCTGAACTTGCACTCCTTACCTCTTGATGGTGTTTTACTATTAATAGAAAAAGGGTTTAATAAGTAACCAGTCTCACAGTGCGTGATAATACATTCCCACTTCTTTTCAATCCGCTTCTGTGAACTTTATGACTTGACACCCACTTAAAAAACAATAGAAGGCTCTGCCAGGACGCCCGAGCAAGAAGCAGCAGGTGCCGGCGGCCGCGCGGTGACTCAGCCCCA